>NC_134487.1:236521435-236703935 GCF_040206685.1 Ascaphus truei | reverse complement strand
TCTAAGACATGCAAATGAATATACAGGAATATTTACAGTTGCTTTATGCTTTACTGTGGAGGGTTTTAGTCACTTTTTTTACCCACCATAACCTTAATAAATAAATAAATATATATATATATATTTAACCAATATACAAAGAAATGGTTAAGGATGTACATGCACCAATAAAAATCTCACATCTCCAAATGAAAACACATCACAGCAATATTACAAAAAATAGCACATAGCAAAATAACAAGATTCTCATCATCAAAGAAAAAAAAGCACCTATCCAAATCAATATCTTTCAAATGGCAATAAAAACATTGCATTTGACAATATGTACATGATGCAAATAATCTGTGCATCATGTACACAATGTAAGCAATGCTCCAAATCAAATAAACTATTGCAAACAATCATTAAATAAAAACAAAGCAAGTAAACCGAAATAAATTATCATCAATCAATTAATCCTATCTAAAATCAATTACAATCCAATCAAAATCAATTACAATATTCACTATTCAAATCCTAAATCCAAACCATTCAGAAAAATATTATATTTCAAAGTAACCACCATCAAACTTCCAAAAATAAACCACTTAAATATACTATTGCAACCACCCTAAAATATTACCTTGACTTAAATAAAATTTACATTACACCCACATTTGTACTACAAGCACCAAATTAAATTTAAAAGCCATCAAAACAAGCCAAAGAAACATTTGCAAAACAATCTTTTATTATCCCTATATGTATGTCAATTTAGACATATACAGTATACATACATACAGGTCAATAAATGAGCATAAAAAACTATTTAATAAAATTTAGAATAAACATACAATAAAAGCTGTTATTATTCCTGTATGTATATCTGTATGGACATACATAAATACATGGGCATTAAATGGATATCCCAAAAAAATCGCTGACATAACAAATAAAAACCTGTAAAAGTAAAAAAAAAAATACATTTCTTTTGTTTACTTACCATTAGATGACCCACTCATCGAATCCCGGAGAACCGCATACTCTCGATCAAACAATCCAACAACAATCCACAGGTAACCATAAAATAAAAAACCATTACAATCCAAAAGTGTCTGTGTCATATTTCTTCTATTTGTAATCCATACTGGGGGTCTTCATCTGTGTTCTGTCTTCTTCGTCTTCTTCCGGGGTCTTCCTTGCTTCTTCTGCCACGCCCTGGTCTTCTTCTTCTGGAAGTCCTCCCTCCTAGGCGTCTGTCTGAAAAATGAGACGACAAAGGCTTATATAGGCCTATGACGTCACATTTTCGTTATATGGTTCCCATGGCCCTGATTGGGCCGTGAAAACCATGTGATTTGGAAAAAAAATTAAATAAATTGATGACGTCATTGAAAGGAAATGACGCCAGCCAATCAGAATTGCTGTGCTTCATTTGCCTTTAAGATGACGTCATCAAAAGCAAGATGACCGCCCTCACATGGTATGGGAGCCAATCAGAGTGTGGGAACGAAATCTCCAATCTGATTGGCTGAAGTACCATGTGACAGACTTTGGATGACGTCACATCCGTTCTCCCCCAAGCCTCTGTCACATGGTCTACTTCAGCCAATCAGAGTTGGGATTTAGTCCCCACGGTCTGATTGGCTACCGTACCATGTGATGGCGGCAATATTGCTTTTGATGACGTCATCTTAAAGGCAAATGAAGCACAGCCATTCTGATTGGCTGGCGTCATTTCCTTTCAATGACGTCATCCATTATTTTTTAAAATCACATGGTTTTCATGGCCCAATCAGGGCCGTGGGAACTATATGACATCATAGGCCTATAAAAGCCTATGTCATCTAATTTTTAAGCCAGACGCCGAGGAGGGAGGACCTCCGTAAGAAGAAGAAGACCAGGGCGTGGAATAACAAGCTAAGAAGACCCCGGAAGAAGACAGAAGAACACAGATGAACACTCCTGGTATGGCTTACAAATAGAAGAAAGAAGACACACTTGGATTGTAATGTTTTTTTATTTTATGGTTACCTGTGGATTGTTGTTGGATTGTTTGATCGAGAGTATGCGGTTCCCCGGGATTCGGTGAGTGGGTCATCTAATGGTAAGTAAACAAAATAAATAAATATTTTTTTTCTTTTACAGGTTTTGATTTTTATTTTTTATGTCAGCGATTTTTTTTGGATATCCATTTAATGCCCATGTATTTATGTATGTCCCTACGGATATACATACATACAGGAATAATAACAGCTTGTATTGTATGTTTATTTGAAATGTTATTAAATTGTTTTTTATGCTCATTTATTGACCTGTATGTATGTATGTATATGTCTAGATGGACATACATACACGATAATAAAAGCTTGTTTTGCAAATGTTTCTTTGGCTTGTTTTGATGGCTTTTAAATTTAATTTGCTGCTTGTTGTACAAATGTGGGTGTAATGTAAACTGTATTTAAATCGAGGTAATATTTTAGGGTGGTTGCAATAGTATATTTAAGTGGCTTATTTTTTAAAGTACTTTGAAATAGAATATTTTTCTGAATGGTTTGGATTTAGGATTTGAATAGTGAATAGTGTGATTGATTTTGATTGGATTGTAAATGATGTTAGATTGGATTAATTGATTGATGGCAATTTATTGCGGTTTACTTGCTTTGTTTTTATTTAATGATTGTTTGGAATAGTTTATTTAATTTGGAGCATTGCTTGGCATAGTGTACACGATGAAACAGATTATTTGCATCATGTACACATTGTCAAATGCAATGTTTTTATTGCCATTTGATAGATATTGATTTGAATAGGTGCTATGTTTTCTTTGATGATAAGAATCTTGTTATTTTGCTATGTGCTATTTTTTGTAATATGGCTGTGATGTGTTATCATTTGCATGATAAAGCGACTGTACAAATGAATGGGTGAAGGGTGGGTATCGGGGCAGGGTGGCTTAACCCCTTAATTACCTTTGTGGTTATTAACCGATAAGGTGAATAAGGGGTTAATTGACACCAGAATGTATTTGCAATGTATTTTTATGGAACGGAGGTCAGCGGGAACGTGCAGGCGGAGGGGATTCATATTGTTGAGGTAAGTAGAACTCTATTTATTTTATTATGCAGGTTAATGTGGTTAATAATGGACAAATAATCTATAATCCATATCTGGATAATAGTTATTTTGCCCATTACTGTACTGTATGTGTGTTTGGTGGTGGTGGTGGTGGTGTTGAGGGGGGGAGGGTATTTATTTCTTTAAATGTATAGGACAGGTTTATTTGTTTTACATACAGGGTTGGTTCCTTAGGTCTGCAGGGACCTCTGGAGACCACCTGAGGACTCCCTGGACACCCACAGGTACAAGGCTGCGGACCCATGGGGGACACCTACGGGGAAGAACCAGGGGCCCCACAGCTGTGACCCATAGGGACCACTCGAGAGCCTCCAGACCCCCGTGGGAACCACCCGAGGACCCTTAGACACCTGTGGGACTGACCCAGGCCCCCCAGACACCCACGGGCCCATCCATGGAGACCACATTTGGGGCCCACAGTGACCCGCGGAGACCACCTGGAGGACCACGGTGCCTGACGGGGACCACCCGTAGGCCTCCAGACCCTGTGGGCACCCACCTCTGGGACACTGTGGCTTCCTGCGGACACCCGCCAGGACCACCGGGGACTCCCGTGGGCCTGGATTATTAACCCTGTATGTAAAAGAATAAATCATGTATTTATGGGGGGGTACAGGGGGTGGGTTATGTATTGTTTATTCAATATAGTCATGTTTATTGTGGGTAGCGGAGGTGGGGGAAGGGGGTATTGTCCCCAAGCCAGGGTGGCTAGGCCTAGTGTTGGGTAGTGGGTGAGGGTGGTTAGGCCTCACGGGGTGGGAAGTGGGGGAGGGTGTTAAGGCCTCCCGAGTGGTGGGTGAGGGTGGGTTAATCCCTGGGTGAGGGTGGGTTAACTCCTTAATGACTATAGCGGTTAATGACCGCTAAGGTGATTAAGGGGTTAGGGGACATTACATTGGCTCTTTTTATTCTTTTGTATGTTTTGTAGCACCCGAGGGGGACATGGGCAGGATGAGGATGAAGACAGCCTTCATCCTGGGTGCCTGGAAAAGGTAAGTGCAATACTGTATGTATTTATTGTGATTCATGTATTTTAAATGGGCAAATGCATTATTATCCATATGGATAATAGTAATTTTGCCCATTACTGTATTGTATGTGTTAGGGGGCAGGGGGAGGGGGATGTGTGTTGTGTATTGCAATGTTTATTGGGGGCAATTGTCCCCAATAAACATGCTATTGTGCCTTAACCCTTTCATTGCCTTAGCGGATAGCCGACACGGTAATGAAGCTGCTTTAATGTATTTTTATTAATAGTCTGCGGGAACAGGGGGTCCCCTGAGCTGAACCGCATTGATTTCTGGCTCAGAGACCCACTGCTTCCCATGTTACAGGCCTCAGTTTGGGGCATCGGTGCCATGGTCTCCGCCATCTTTATAGCGTCCACGTCATGTCTTGGACGCTATAAAGATGGCGGCGACACTGGCATCCGATGCCCCATACCGGGGCCTGTAACTCGGGAAGCAGGGAGTCTCTGAGCCAGAAATCAATGCGGTTCAGCTCAGGGACCCCCTGCTTCCGCACACTATTATTATAATGTACTTTAATGCAGCTTCATTACCATAGCGGCTATTCGCTATGGTAATGAATTATTGTTTATTGTTGTGTGTGTTTTAACAGTAGTGTAGATGAGCAGGGGGTCTCCAGAGCTGAACTGCACTGGTTTCATCCTCGTGGGACCCCCTATTTCAGGAGATACAGGCCCCATTACGGGGTGCCGTTATCCCCTTCAGAATTTAAATGCCCCGGTCACGTGACGCGGAAGCTTTAAAAGTGCAGGGGATACCGGCACCCCATAACGGGGCCTGTATCTCATGAAGTAGGGGGTCCCGGACCTGAAACAAATGCGGTTCAGCTCCGGAGACCCCCTGCTCATGTGCACTATTATTAAAATGTATATTCTTAATGCACGATCGCCTGTAACAGCCATGCATGGAGATGCAATACATGTTACAGGAGGCTTTTTTTTATATCAGCTATCGTACGCAAGATATTGCCGGGAGAAAAACCAGACGGGCGATCACGTGACAGAGAGCTCGAAAGCTTCCATGTACCAAGGGAACCGTGGGTCGACATATAGATCACCGGAACATCATTGGAGTGCCAACGACCCGGAGGGTTCCAGTAAACGCCAAGGTCACCTATCAAGCCCGGTAATTATGCTCTAACAGACATTTTCATGTTTTCAACAATAGAAGTTTCCTCCTACACCTATTGCAGAGATCTGGTAGATAGGGAGGATCTTTGAGTCATTTGAAATTGCTACGTTGAAAAGACAGTGGTATTATTGATTCCTTTGTGTGAGGATATAGTCTAGTTAGTTTATTTTTTGGGTGTGTCACACTCTCAGGTGTTTAGATTTTTTCTGCACTCTACAGTATATAAGAGACTTTTTATGGGACTATTTTTTCTGTAACAGGAATGAAAAGGAATCACTGCATGTGAACTGTGACAGATTTTTTCTTTTATTTATGTGTGCTTTTGAGCAGTTTCCTACCTCCATTATAGTTATTATTGATATCTTTGAGTTTTGATGCCCTTTCCTCATATATAACCTATTGACCATTATTTATTAATATATTTATCTCATTGCGCCAAATGCATTGTTTTCTATGAATACATTGGGTTAAATTGTGATTAACCAGCATTGAGGCTGCATAGTGATCCATCTACTCACTTTAGGCTATATGCACACTTGAGATATATATATATATATATAGTGTTCGACAAATCCAGTTGCCCGCACGCCCCGGGCGACTGGATTTGACCCCGTGTGGCGACCTCCTCATGGCCGCCCAAGCAGCGCACGCAATTTTCCCGCTCACGCTATATGAGCCTGCGCTTCTACGGGAATATTTTCCTATACTCCAATTGCAATGACCGTGCAACGTCAGACGCCGCGTTGCCATGCCAACATGACGCTCGTGACGTCATAACGCGCCAAGGAGCTGAGGAGGCAGCCTCTGCTGAGGCACCGATAGTAGCCTGGCCCCCACCCGCACCTCCCGCCCCAGCTTCACATCCTCCTGCCCGGCTGCCCGACCTCCCGCCTGGCTACGCATCCTCCCGCCCGGCTGCCCGACCCCCTGACCGGCTGCCTGACCGCCCAGCTGCCCGACCGCCTGACCCCTCCGCCTTGCTGCCCGACCCCCCGCCCGGCTGCCCGACCCCCCCGCCCGGCAGCCCGACCACCCCACCCGGCTGCCTGACCCCCCACCCTGTCACCCTGTCTCTGTCACCCTCTCCCTGTCTCAGTCACCCTCTCCCTGTCTCTGTCACCCTCTCCCTGTCACCCTCTCCCTGTCTCTGTCACACCCTCTCTCCCTGTCTCTGTCTGTCGCACCCTCTCTCTCTTGCTCTCTCTCGCACCCACACTCTCTCTCTCGCACCCACACTCTCTCTCTTTCGCACCCACACTCTCTCTCTCTCTCTCGCACCCACACTCTCTCTCGCACCCACACTCTCTCTCGCACCCACACACTCTCTCTCTCGCACCCACACTCTCTCTCGCACCCACACTCTCTCTCTCTCACACCCACACTCTCTCTCTCTCGCACCCACACTCTCTCTCTCTCGCACCCACACTCTCTCTCTCGCACCCACACTCTCTCTCTCGCACCCACACTCTCTCTCTCTCGCACCCACACTCTCTCTCTCTCGCACCCACACTCTCTTTCTCTCGCACCCACACTCTCTCTCTCTCGCACCCACACTCTCTCTCTTGCACCCACACTCTCTCTCGCACCCACACTCTCTCTCTCTCTCGCACCCACACTCTCTCTCTCTCACACCCACACTCTCTCTCTCTCGCACCCACACTCTCTCTCTCTCGCACCCACACTCTCTCTCTCGCACCCACACTCTCTCTCTCGCACCCACACTCTCTCTCTCTCGCACCCACACTCTCTTTCTCTCGCACCCACACTCTCTCTCTCTCGCACCCACACTCTCTCTCTTGCACCCACACTCTCTCTCGCACCCACACTCTCTCTCTCTCTCGCACCCACACTCTCTCTCTCGCACCCACACTCTCACTCTCTCTCTCGCACCCACACTCTCTCTCTCTCTCGCACCCACACTCTCTCTCTCTCTCTCTCTCTCTCGCACCCACACTCTCTCTCACTCTCTCTCTCGCACCCACACTCTCTCTCTCGCACCCACACTCTCTCTTGCACCCACTCTCTCTCTCTCGCACCCACACTCGCTCTCTCTCGCACCCACACGACATTTACTCACACACACAATTATGTAACAAGGACTAATTGTAGTAAAGTATAAATGTAATACAATAAATAAACTGTTGTGTCAAAAACGAATGTTGTTCTTACTGGGAATTTATTCAATTTCTTTTTTTAAAAAGCAAGGCTGTGGGCGGGGCTAATGGTGGGTTGGGGCGGGGCTGTGGGCAGGGCTAAGGGCGGGTTAGGGGTCGGGTTAGGTGGCGAGTAGATTTTTTGGTTCGGCACTAGATTTTTGGGTGATTTGTCGACCACTGTATATGTATATATGTGTGTGTGTGTGTGTGTGTGTGTGTGTGTGTGTGTGTGTGTGTGTGTATGTATGTATATGTAGCTAGGTCCTCCGGCGCCCCTCCTTTGTCCTCCGGAGTCGTCGTCCCCTTCATCATCCGGTTTCCCTATATCCCCGGCTTTCCCCTTACCTCCGCTGAGGGTAGGAGAGCTGCGGGGGCGGCCGCGTCACTGGGGCTCCCTGTAGTAGTATTACAGAGTGCCTCCATTGGGCCGAGATGTTTGCGCATGCGCGGTGGTCATAAGAATTGCGATGGGCTCTTCAGATAGTCGCGCATGCGAGGTGAAAAGCTCGCGAAGGGCAGTCAATCAGGAAAGGCTATTGGCAGGGACTACAAGTCCCAGGTACCTTAGGAGTGATCACCTGATGCTAGGGAGACAATAGGGCTGAAGATATCCCTGCAGACAGGATAGGGATATGAGTCACTGAGACCACGCTAGGCAGAGTGTGCCAGGCAGGGATAGGGGAAAGAAGGTCCATGCAGAGAAGCAAGTAGCCTCTGCACTAGGCCAGCATACCCCCTAGGCCCCAGATAGGCCATAAGTTATTAAATAGTTTGTGGTTGCTCCAGGGACATGCCCTAGAATAGGGAACAGATCCCCTTAGTTCTGCAGGATAGTTAGGGACACAGCGGACACTGCCATCCCTGAGGAGAATTCTGGGACCAGGCCTCACACACGAGAGAGAGAGACATAGCCCAGGTGGGATCACCCCTGACGGAAGTCGCGGAAGAGCGTGGATTGGCGGGATCTTTTTTGAAGCTTCTGCGGACCGGGTGCCCGGCAGGTACAGTCTATAAAGTGCACCAACAAACCGGTATAACACAGGTGCTGATCACGCATATAAGGGTGGGTTCTTTGGGGACACTGTTGGGCTAAGTGGCCAAGGGACTACGCATCACTGTGGACACGGTGTGGGATACACGATGCTGGGAGTTAAGGTTTGGGGAAAGCCCTGCGAGGCGTAGGGTAGTTGTGGATCTATCACTAAAGTTATTAGAGTATAAGTCACATCATATATCTACATACAGTAAAGGTTTCTCTATTTTTATTTCTGTGTGTGTTCAATTTATTATGTCCTGTGAAGGGCTGCTTCCGCTCTGCTGGGATTCCTTACAGGTGGAGGCGCTGCACCATAGTAAGTGTATACCCCAGGCTCTCTGCGGCAGAAGCTCAGACTCCTGGAGCCAACAGGTATAAGGGCAGCACTGGTAGCTTCCTGTGTTCTGGGGGAAACAGAGCTACATTTGGAGGCGCTGCTGAGATTTAGACTTGGGGTGCCAGAATCAGTATAAATGATGTCCTTCTCAATAGTATCCTCACCTTCGCGCCAGGAGGTGTATGACTGGGCCTTGGAGATGTAAGTACCGCCTCTCCGAGCGCTCGCTGTGGAGCGAGTACCCGTTGATGCCCTCTCTTACGAGATCCGTAATGCCCTAAAGCAGCATACCCACATACAGGGCGAGGTAAAAGTCATGGATCACCGCAAAGATGCTGACGGAGTGTGGTGCTCCATGGTAGTGAGTGTAGGGCGAGACATAACAGAAGAGGAAGGGCCGTCCAGTGTGTTGGTTCAAGAAGCTAAAGGTTCCTGTTGTCCCGTTATCTACCCCGAAATGCCTATAAAAACAGAGCCCAGCTGTTCTCACATGGACTTTACAAGGGTCACTACGCGACTGTCTCCCTCCCCTCCTGAGAGTTTCTGTGGGGACAACACCAGTGCCCTCACATGTTCCAATCCACGGTTAAGCATAGATAGCCTCTTTTCCAATTGAATGGAAGATATACCACTGCTAGCTAAGGCCATACTGCAATTGGTGGGTCCAAATTTGAATCCCCACCCCCACCGCCTTATCGCAAACTAAAGATATTTTCAGGGGTCAAACCTACTCCTACCAGCGAGGAGAAGTTCGAAGTCTGGAAAGAATATACTTCACAGGTTCTGGAAGAATGGACCTGTCCTGATTCTGTAAAGAGACAAAGAATAAAGGAATGTCTAAGGCCTCCCGCTTCCACCACAATAAAGATGTGCAATGACCAGCATGTGGAGTTTACAGCTCAACAGATGATGGATTCCCTTATTTGGGCCTATGGAAGAGAAGATGACGTGAGTGAACTGTGGACTAAATACTACAATCTCCGCCAAAAAGAGGGAGAAGACCTATCTGATTTTATTCAGCGAATCCACTTGGTCTTGTGGGATCTACGCTCCAGTCAAGTCATTAACGTCTCAGCAGTGAATGAGTATCGATGCACTCAATTTCTGCGGGGAGACATACCCACCCATCATATTGTAGTCATGATCAGACACTCTCTGTTGAAAGGGGAACCCCCCACTTTAGAAGACCTGCTGGATGAAGTGAAGGTTCATGAGGCCTACACTAGGTTACACAATCTCAAGAAGACCAAAGACTCTTGCAAGGAAGAGGCCAAGGAGGTAACCAGACTAAAGGCCATGGGGGCTACTACGACACAGGAAGCTCCTGCCACTGTGAGTCCTTGGCCAGTGCCTCAGTCACCCGGCAGCCCAAGACGAAAACAGCGAACAGCGTTGCTACCACTGTGGTCAAGCGGGCCATATCGCTAGGGATTGCCCAAAACGTCAAAATTCCTTCACAAGTGCCAAGTCTCTCACGGTTCAAGTTCAAGAAATGCACACTACTTTTCCGGCAATGCCCGAGGAGGGTGGAGAAGAATCTGAGGTTATCACGGAAGATAAGCCGCCTTTAGATGCCTACAGCCGGGTAGGACCCACCGTGATAAGAGTCGTTGTGGAAGGAGTCTATTACTCAGCTCTACTGGACACCTGGTCTCAGGTGACTATCATCTACCGGCCATTTTACGATCAACACATCAGTCATCTTCCCTTGCAGTCAGTGGAAAAGATGAAGTTGTGGGGTCTGAGTAAAGACGACTACCCCATAGATGGGATAGTGGCGGTTAAGGTGAACATCTTGCAGCTGAACACTAACCGGTCGCACCCCATGGAGGTGGAAGCCTTGGTCTGCCCCAAGTCGCGGGAGCATCCCAGTGCACCCATCATATTGGGCACGAATGCGGACATAGTGAGATCTGTGATTCAATCTTACCTTCACGAAGCATGGGCCTGTAAAGAGGCCTTCAAAGGGCTGAAGAAAAGTCTGACAGAGGCCCCGTTTTTGCCTATGCTGATCCAGAGAAGCCTTACGTCCTACATGTGGATGCCTGCTTCAACGGATTGGGAGCCGTACTACATCAGAAGTATCCAACTGGACTGTGGCCAGTGGCATATGCGAGTAGAAGTTTGACTCCTAGTGAAAGGAACTATCCAGTGCATACGTTGAAGTTTCTTGCCCTCAAATGGGCTGTCGAAGAAAAGCTGCACGACTATTTATATGGGGGTCTCTTTTGAAGTCAGGTCCTATATTCAAACAACCGCCAAATTGGATGCGACAGGTCATAGATGGTTGGCCGCCCTATCCAACTATCAGTTCACTCTGAAGTATAAGCACGGACCTCTGAACATAGGAGCCAACTCCCTATCTAGATGACCGGGATTGTGTGAGACATCCGATGATGACCCCTGGGAAGAAATCCCCGGACTAGGACTATGTGTTCCACTGCAGCCATTGTAAACGACAGAGTGGCGTTCTCCGAGTTGCGAGTAGCAGATTCTTTAGGGTGCCGACCTCGGTTGCTTCCTGATGCCTACTGCCACCCCGACGGCATGGGCATCACTCAAAATGTCATCTTCACTTGGAGAGAATTGGTACTAGCACAGATAAGTGATCCAGCGGCTAACACCGTCCAAGAGGCCATCCACAAAAACGACCCCTCTATGGTTAAACAGGCTCCCACTGATACGGTCACCCTCCTCATGATAGAATGGGACAAATTCAAAATGGATCACGGCCTTCTCTATCAGGTCGTTCAATATCACAATCACCCTGACCGACGACAACTGTTTCTGCCCCGGCATCTGCAACACCTCGTCTTACGATCCCTGCACGATTATCATGGACACCTGGGGGTGGATAAGACCTTTGGATTAGTGAGAGATTGATTCTCCTGGCCTAAAATGAGAGAGGCAGTAGAGCAACATTGTAGGAAATGTCTATGGTGCATTCAGAGAAAGATGCTGCCCACCCGTGCTGCTCCAATGGGCCATCTCAAAAGCTCTGGCCCCATGGACTTTGTCTGTATGGACTTTTTGTGCATCGAACCAGATTCGAAAGGCATTGGCAATGTGTTGGTAGTGACAGATCGCTACGCCCAAGCGTTTCCTACGAAAGACCAAAAAGCTATCACTGTGGCCAAAGTGCTGTGGGAGAAAAATTTAATGCACTACGGACTGCCAAACCAAATGCACTCTGATCATGGAAGAGACTTTGAAAGTAAGCTTATCAAAGAGTTGCTCAAGTTGCAAAACGTTCAAAAGTCTAGAATCACTCCCTACCACCCTGAGGGAGATGCTCTTCCTGAAAGATTCAATTGGACATTGTTGGATATATTGGGCTCGCTGAAAGACTCCAAAAAGGGATGTGAGGATTCGCCATCCTGGCAATCGCAGACCGTCTCCTTACCCCAACAAGAATTCCGTGATGGTCACCCAGGATGCGTGGTCTCGTGGTCCCAGTGCGCGACCGCGCAAAGCTTGCGTGGTCTGGTCCCCAGTCCGCGGATTCGGACCCCGCCTCCTGCTCTGATGCACAACGAGTGCGCTTGGCCAGCCTCCCTGCTGACGAGCAGTCCAAGCCCACCCCCGCTCTAGTGATGGACAGGACCGGTGTGTGAGTGACGCGCACTCTCTACTCCGCCCCCTAACCTGTGACAGGCGTGGGTCGGCGCGTGATTGATCCCGCCCCCTCTTGTCCCAAGGGCTCTCAGAATCGGCGCGCGAGTGACGTGCGTTCCAAGCTCCGCCCCCTGACCTCCATGACATGCGCTGGATGACAAGCGAGCAGTTCCGCCCCGATCCCCGATTAGGCTGCATCATAGGGCACACTTGTGTGCACCAGCAGCCTATCGGTGCGTACTTCCTGGTTCCGCCCTGGCTGGCTATTGGAGGCCCTGCCTTTATATACCTTCTGTCTGCTCTCATTCTTTGCTGAGCATAGTCTAGTGTGACGCCGTGCCTTGCTGCATTCTAGCTCCAGACCTTGCCTTGCCTTGCTGATTAAGCTCTTGTTGCCTGACCCTGCTTGTCTCTTGGATTCCACACTTCTCCTCTCCAGATACGGCTTCGTACGGCCATTCTCCTGTCTTCAGTCCTGACCTTGGCTAAGTACTAAACGATCCGATATTCTCCAATCCTGAACCTGGCTAAGTACCCCGACAATCCGCTACTCTCCAATCCCGAACTTGGCTACGCACTCTGACGATTCGCAACTCTCCACTCCTGAACCTGGAAAGTACTTTGATTATTCTCCTATCTGTACTCCTGACCTGACTTGAATGACTACTCCACATCCTAGGCGCTCCCGCGTGGCTGTGGTTCGGTGTTAACCAATTCCCTACCTCAGCACCGCGGTCGAGCTTCTGTTGTGGTAAGCTACGAGTTACAGTATGCTCAGCCACACAAACTTCGACCCCGCTGAGGTAGGAAGAGTCCTGCGCACACACGCAAGCTACCCGACTACCGTAGAGGAAAAAATTGTGGGTAGCGAGCAAACCATGCTCTCCCTTCAGGAGGACTTTCGCACCCTTTCTAATGCTTTACAGGAATCGCATTCTCCTTTTGTGCCTGTTGTTTCTGATATTCCCACTACTCCAGTGTAACGAAAATGGGGTTAATCATTGCATTAATAAAGGAAGTAGGCTCGGCTAGTTAACCCTATTTCGTATTGGGAATGAAGGGGTTAATTTTATATGCAATATACCTGTACTATTTTCCTCTCTGTACCTTATTGTCCCCGTTTTGCAGAATTGTACAGGCCTACGGTAATGTATTGCATTGTATACCTGCATTACTAGTGTTTGGACACAAGATGCCGCTGCGCGACCCAAGCCGCAAGCTAATTGGAGAAGCGTGGAGCTGTCTCTTTGTTCCGTTGTGTAACATAGGTATCCATTACTGAGGCTTGAACTCGCAACCGCGAGGTCAATTGAATCAAAGGGTTACGGTTTCAGTCTCAAGCGGGTACCGGTTACAATGTATATAGTCCCGGTTAGTAGCGTAACTTGAAAGGCGGCAGGAAAGTGGCATTGGAACTCGGTCAATTGACGTGGGAACTCGGTCAAATGACGCGGGAACGCGGTTAACCGCAAGTCAATTGACGTGAGAAGCCCATAGCCCAGCATTGCCAACTCAAGGAGAAGCCCCTAACTCGGGAATGGAATGGGTTAGCACCCTGAAATTTGTTGTGCAGTTCCAGAGTAACACCCCAAGCACACACGTATTAGAAATATAATTGTAGGATAAGTAAAACACATACTTTTAATAAAGTGCCTTTCTGGTTGCAGTTTTAAAAGTATAGGCAGGATACATTTTTTTCTACTTGCCTTTGTAATGCACCCAGTGACGAAATGTTTTAACGCCCATGAGCTGGGGGCACTTTCTCATGCAGACTTCATAGACCCCATGTTGAGGCAGTGCCTATGAGTCTAGGGGAGTTTTGCAAATGAAAGCCCCCAGAGCCAGCAGGTGTGAATTAGCCAGGATGCTCGCTGAATAGGAGATCCTGTTAGCCATCTGGTCTAGTTCACACCTTGAGACCAACTCCCAGCCTGGGAGACGCCTGGGAAAATGGGAGTACACATATTGTAAGCAGCCTAGGTGTCAGGTTAGCACAGGCACTGTACCAACCGGAAATCCCTTTAGTGCCCACTCTGCAAACTGTGGGCAAGTTGGGGATTGGTGAGTGTGAAATTCCCACGAAGGGGATTGGGTGGGTATGTTGGAGATATGATATCAGACCCTATATACATGCCACCCCGAGCTATCTCCGTTGTCTTTCTTTTTACCATGTGATTGAATTTCCACCTCGCTTCTAAGAGCAGATAAGAGCAGCAGCAACGATTCCAGAATGCAACAAGTTAATTTAATCGGAACCAAGGACAGAACTCTGCTTCAGGAATTCGTTAGTGCTAGGGGTTATCTAACGAACCCCAACAGACCAGAATGAACTTTGCACTATTCCAGGATATATTGGGCTGGCAATTTGCGCCCCTTGTAACAGGACTACATTTTAAAAGACAATATTCCGGTGCTTTGTTTCATCTCTGGATATTTTATCCCGTTCTCTCCCTCAGTAAGTGTTTTGTCAAGTATATTCTAAGGTTGTCATGTGTTTGTCTATTAAGGAAATAAATGTCAGTTTATTTTGCTCAACTTGTGTGCTCAATCTAGATCCCCAAAATATAAAATTGTTGATCAGGTCAGTCCACCGTGACATCCAGCTTTGCCTTTCTCTCAGGAACCTCGGTTACCTACCCCCAACAATTATGGGGGAGACCCTCATGAATGTCGGGGGGTTTTGAATCAATGCTTTATACAATTTGAAATGAATCCTTTACACTTTACTGCACCCCGCGCCAAGGTTGCGTACATTTTTTTTCTCCTTGTAGATGACTCTCTTGCCTGGGCCTCTCCCATCTGGAAGCGAAGATCTGACCTCACACAGGATATCGGAGCCTTTGCACGGGAATTGCGGAAAGTGTTTGGTACACCCGGTCTTAAGGTATGTGCTTCTTCTTCACTTTTTCATGTTTCCCAATGCAGTTGTTCAGTCGCCAAATACGCTCTTGAGTTTAGAACTATTGCTGCCGAGACTGACTGGAATGACGTAGCCTTGGCCGCAGCCTTTTGGCAAGGTTTATCAGAAACCATTAAGGATGAGTTGGCAGCCTACGATCGCCCCACCGATTTGGAGGAGCTAATTGCTGTCTGTATCAAGGTGGCTCGTCGCCTCCTGGAGAGACGTTCAGAGAAGGTTCACCATCGTACCATCCCAGCCCGGATCAGTCCCGGTCAGGTGAGCTCCACTGAGGTTTCAACCCCGGATATGTCCGAACCTGTGCAATTAGGGGGTATTAGCCTTTCCAAATCAGAGAAATGACACCGCAAAAACGCTGGCCTATGTCTTTACTGCAGTGTTTCTGGACATTTTGCTTTTTTTTTGTCCCCAAAAGTTGGGAAACGCAAAGTTCCCATGAGTCCTGGGGGAGTCACGCTTTTTCTCTCCCCTATTTCTACTGACACGCATCCTTGTCCCTATTTCACTCTATGGGGAGGGGTTTCAAGCATCTACGCTTGCTTTCATCGATTCAGGTGCCGGAGGAAACTTCATAGATCAAGCTTTCGCAGAACGCCATCTGGTTACGACCAGGTGCAGAAAGAAGCCCATCGCTCTTGAAGCCATTGACGGAAGACCTCTGCAGCTGGTGTTCATCTCTTTGGAGACAAATGTGCTTCAACTCAAGGTGCAAGACACACATCTGAAAAAGATCCAATTCAATGTTATCCATACTCCTTCCATCAGCGTGATCCTCGAACTACCCTGGTTACAGATTCACAACCCTCGGGTAGATTGGCTTAACAAGGAACCCATTCAATGGAACCCCTTTTGCCATATGAACTGCATTTTGGAAGCAAGTAGCATCGGGGGTACCATCATGTCCAAGGAGAAGGAAAGGGTACAATTGCCAGATGAGTGCGCTGAGTTTCGGGACGTCTTCGATAAGGTCAGATCGGAGATTCTTCCCCCTCCCCGGCTGTTCTATTGGCCCATCGACCTGCTTCCAGGCACTACACCCCCCATATGGACTTCCTATCCATTGTCTATGCCTGAGACCAAGGCAACGAAGGAGTATATTGCGGCGAATTTACAAAAGGGGTTAATTTGCAAATGTACCTCTCCTGCGGGCGCAGGGTTTTTCTTTGTGAAGAAGAAGGACGGGATATTATGCCCTTGCATAGACTACCGGTCCCTTAACATAATTACCATCAAAAACCGCTACTCCTTGCCCCTCATTTCTGAACAGTTTCATTGATTACAAGGAGCTAGTATCTGTTCTAACTTAGATTTACGAGGTGCCTATAATCTTGTCAGGTTCCGCCAGGGTGATGAATGCAAGACGGCTTTCAACACCAGAGATGGACATTATGAGTTCTTGGTCATGTCTTTTGGTCTGTGCAATGCCCCAGCTGTGTTTCAGGATTTCATAAATTAAGGCCTCGGACATGGTCAAAAAGACCGTGCTGAGCCGCGCTGAGGGGAAACATTATCCCTATCAGCGCGGCTTTAGACGGCGCTTCCGCACGCTTCCGCAGGCGTGCAGAGGCGTGTGGAAATGCAGGGGACAGGCAAGTTGGTCACGTGACTGCCAGAAGCCAATGACAGTCCGTGACGTCGGCGCTGTGATGTGGCGCGCTAGCCCCGCCTCCCAATCCGCCTCCAGGCCCGCCTCCCGAATGCCTCCCACCCGGCACACAAGCGCGCTCGCTGATGCTCATGCAGGGCCAATAAAAATCTCCTGTTTGAGCAGGAGAGCATGAGCGTCAGCGCTGTCCAGCGCTGCTCCCTGCAACATGTCCCAGGCCTAAGTTTTCAGAGATCTCCTCAACTCTTTTGTAATCGTTTATCTTAATGACATTTTAATTTTCTCTAAATCCAGACATTAACACATCTCTCACATGAAACAGGTGCTCCTTCGCTTACGCCTGAACAGACTTTTTGCTAAAATGGAGAAATGTCATTTTCATCAAACATCCACCATTTTTCTAGGCTACATCATTTCTGATACCGGCCTCACCATGGATCCCGCCAAGGTCAAAGCTATCCGAGATTGGCCACAACCTACCACCTTGAAAGCAGTACAACGCTTCCTGAAATTCTCAAACTATTACTATAGGTTTATCCAAAAATGTCTTCTCTGGTGGCCGCACTTATGGAATTAACCAAGAAGGGAGCAGACCCTGCTTCTTGGCGCTTATTTGCTGACCCACACTGACGCTTGGCAGTGAGCCCCTGCAGCCGCAATGAGAGCGGCTTTAGCAGGGGCTTGCGCATGTGTCCGTAGGCGTGCGGAAGCGTCGCCGATAATCCAATTTAAATTTGCGCGCTGAGGGGAGCGGAGTGCCGGTCACGTGAGCGGTTCGCCCAATAAGGGCTGTTCCAATGCTATGGTAATGAAGGGGTTAACTCCTCACGCAACCTTCCTGGCAGGCCTAAACACCCACCCGGGGGAAACTACTCCCTTCATGCCCCTACCCCCCAATAAACAAGATATGCAGGTTTAACCCCTTCATACAGTATAGCCTTAGTGGCTGGCTGCTAAAGTAATGAAGCTGTTTTTATTTGAATACTATTGTCCGGGAGCAGGGGGTCTCCAAGGCTGAACCGCACTGCTTCCCGAATTACAGACCCCCGGTATGGGGTGCTGGTGACACGGGGTGTCATGTGACGCGGGACATTTAAATGCATAGGAGATACCGGCACCCCATAGCGGGGCCTGTAACTCGGGAAACAGGGGGTCTCCGGACCTGAAATAATTGCGGTTCACTGCTCCCGTACACTAGTATTCAAAGTTTAATAAAAACACTGCAATCACCTGTGAAAGCTGTGCAGGGAGATACAGCTCTCTATGCAGCTCAGATTGTGAGAAGATCGCAGGGGGAGAACTTAGAAAAAAGCTGAGATCACATTGCTGCCACGCCGAGCGGTATTTGCATTTTCCTATCTCTCGGTTTGAGATGGTTTCAGATTCTTTCTGCACACCACGATTACACAAATGACAAAGCGTTTCGGTGGGAACATGCTACATTGTTCGAGATGGCAGCAAAGTTATCAAACCTACTAGAATAGGTCCCTTAGACCACAAACTGGAGGCGCAGGATTTTTCTGGGGGGGGGCACGAGCGGTTGCAGAGGCCAAGGGAAATGCCAGTGGACCACGCGAGGTCTCTGCAACCTCAATTTACCGGGATTCAGCCGGCTTCTGGTCACATTGCCATAACAACGCAGCATCAAATGGCGCAGCAGGGTCATGTGACGTGACGCGTCATCATGGAAATGTGTTTCAAATGATGCTGCAAGGTCACGTGACGTCATATCACGTGACCCACGGCGTCATTTGACGCCAGGTCACAGGGGAGAGGGGGCGTGAGCTCTGGAGCCGGCACACGGGGGTCGCAACAAAAAAACTGCGTACTCCTGCCTTAGACTCATTAGTTTGAACTCCGTCACTGATTTTGCAATACGTTATCTGTACTGTAGGTGCAAACCACTAATTTATCAAGATAGATACGTTTGTGCACTGATGTCAGTAAGGGAGGTGCTGTTTTACATAGTGTGAAGTTACACAATAAAACAGCAGCAGTAATGAGCCCTTGTTCTACAGAGTAATTAAGTGGAGTTAGTTGTTCATAAACACAGCAGCAGGGGCAAAAACAGGAGCTCACATCACTGCTGTCATTAGATGCAATTAACTCAATCTACACTAAATGAATGACAGCAGCTTGGCCAATCTGGATCAAGCTCTCCCTTCCTTCAGCAAAAGAGAGAAAGATGGAAAGAGAGTCAAAGGGAAAGACAGAGCAAGGGGAAAAGTGAGAGGGAGAGAGACGTCTAATTAACCTCTTCACTGCCAGAGGGGCCTGTTCGTAGAATTATTTTATTAAAAGTACTCCAGTTCATGTCCAAGTATTTGTCCTCCCTCTTACCTTAACCCCCTGCACGTACTAATGCTGACTAGTGATCCGCTGTCATTCTTCACGTGTCCCTGGTAATAGCAGTGATCCTGCAAGAGATAAATAGATACACTTAGATTGTAAGCTCTGCAAGCAGGATTCCTCTCTTTCTACATGATACTGTATATGTATCCCTCTGTATATTAGAAATATCACATTCATATTATTATTATGTTATATTATGTTACTGCTATGTATGCAGTCTTAGATGTGTCTTTACAGTCAATTCATCTTCATTTTTATTATGTTTGTAAGTCTGTCCTTGTGTACATGGTTGTTTTAATCTGAGTTTGTATTGTTTTGTATTGTTTTGTATTGTTAGAGCTGAATTTTAAACTTATTGGAATTAGTTATCTCTATCCAATCAGTGATGAGTGAGGTGTATATATAATGGGACTTCACCCTCACTGAACCAACCCCTGAGGAAGGGACGTCAGTCACGAAACGCGTAGGGTCAGAGGTCATGGCGCCTTGGAGAAACACTGGTTGTGAGAACGTGTCAGTCAAGTGGGACCTGTCCTGGAACTCCTTCTCTTTTCTCTTTACACACTCTCTCTAGGTGACCTAATCACATCTTTTGGGTTTAAATATCACCTGTATGCTGACGACACACAAATTTACCTTTCAACCCCTGACCTTACACCTGCTATACAGACCAAAGTTTCTGAATGCCTCTCTGGAATATCATCCTGGATGGCCATCCGCCGACTGAAACTTAACATGGCAAAAACAGAGCTCCTTATACTTCCTCCTAAACCTGGCCCTACTACCTCCTTCCACATTGCTATTGGAAATACGATCATTTACCCAGTAGCCCAAGCACGCTGCCTAGGGATTACACTTGATTCCTCTCTCTCATTCTCCTCTCATATTCAAAACGTTTCTAAAACTTGTCGCTTTTTCCTCCGCAATATCACAAATATACGCCCTTTCCTCTGTTACTCAACTGCTAAAACTCTGACTCAGGCCCTCATTCTCTCATGTCTCGATTACTCAAACCTCCTGCTGTCCGGCCTTCCTGCCTCTCACCTGTCTCCCCTACAATCTATCCTAAACGCTGCTGCCAGAATCACTCTACTCTTTCCTAAATCTGTCTCCGCATCTCCCCTCCTGAAATCCTTCTCCTGGCTTCCGATTAAATCCCGTATCTCACACTCAATTCTCCTGCTCACTTTAAAGCTTTACATTCTTCTGCCCCTCATTACATCTCAGCCCTAATTTCTCGCTAAGCACCATCCCGACTCTTGCGTTCTGCTCAAGGATGTCTTCTTTCTACCCCCTTTGTATCTAAAGCTCTCTCCCGCCTTAAACCTTTCTCACTTTCTGCCCCACACCTCTGGAATGCCCTTCCCCTCAATACCCGACTAGCCCTCTTGCTATCCACCTTTAAGACTAACCTTAAGACACATCTGCTTAAAGAAGCATATGAATAGCACTGGATAATCATGGACACATGATACATAAAGCTTGGCCCCCTGCAGACGCACTTACTAGAATTCCCTCCTACTGTCTCTGTATGTTCTCCCTACCTACCAATTAGATTGTAAGCTCCTCGGAGCAGGGACTCCTTCCTTAATGTTACTTTTACAGTATGTCTGAAACACTTATTCCCATGATCTGTTATTTATATTATTTGTTATTTATATGATATGTATTACTACTGTGAAGCGCTATGTACATATATGGCACTATATAGATAAAAACATACAATACAAGTGAATCAGGAAGCAGCGTCATCGAGATATCATGAGAGAGGCTGTTCTGCATGCATGCGTGTGTGGATTTCCCTTACTTGGCGTCCATTTTGGAGAGTGCTCCGAAGTTAGAGGGACATATACCACACATCGGGGGGCCCGCGAGGACCCTTACTGCTGCTGGCGTCTGCCTCACTTGGTCACACACGCATGTTATTCCAGTCCTGCTGTAAGTAGGGTTTTGGGTTTTAACCCCTTGGTAACCCGATGCAGCAGGCTCCATTTGTTTTAATAAATAGTTATTTTTCTTTCAGCTTGTTTGTTTAATGTATGTCGCTTGTTAAGTGTTTTATGTTGTTTGTTCAAGTTTAATATTACGTATGACACTATTATTTTCTTTTGTTTCTGTCCCTATGTCATGGACCCCCGGATTGGAGATCTTTCAGTGATTGGACCATTTGGATTCTCTCCCCTCCATCTGTTTGGACTCTATTTGGGACTTATTGGACTTTTTTGGGGCGCTCGTCTGTATATGTTCTTTGTGTTTTCTCTGGTGTTGTTCTGCTATTGTTCCTGGCTGCCCTGTATACATTGTGTATTGTTACATGTTTTATTTAGTTTTTATATTGGTTGTATTTTTATGGTTTATAGCACCTAAGCACTTTCTTTTGTGTTATCTGTGTTTTTTGGACTTTTTAGTGCTGGCTGCTTTGTTCTTGATGTATGTTTGATATTGTTTAAACACTTAATTTATAATTTATTATCACCAATTAGGTGTTGGTAAATTTATATCTCTTTTTTAATATTTTATTTTTAACCTTATTATTATTTTGTAGTTTGTAACAAAGGCAATATGAGCAGCCTATTTCATTCTAGATTAAATAGGAAACAAATGATTGATGAAATATTTAGCAATCCTGACTCTGAATATAGAACAGAGCCGAAGAGAGCAGATTTTCATCCCCTTTTAGAACAACTAGAGAGACTACTTACTATTGAAAATAGACATTTCTGGGAAATAACAGCTCTGAGCAAGTATCTAGAGAATGGTAGAGCACCACGTGGACTTAGAGTTCTAAAAAAAACAACTATTGACACTAGTAATGAAACATTCTTAAAATAATGGAACAACATTCTTGACACTTGCACAGACAATCTGATGAAGTTGTTAATCATACACCGGAAAAAATTATTATTGCAAATTGGGTTACAAATTGATGATTTAGAAAATAAGCTTGACCCTTTCACTAACGATAAGGAATTACTTGAGTTGGAACCAAAAGTTTGCTCCTGTGTGTGGCCCTAACAGTTTTAATTTGTACATTGATGTTCACAGATTTGCGAGGAAACTGGCTCTCAAAAAATATTTCGTGAGAGATGCCGTGACAACGCAGATCTGTGCACCAATTGATGGGGCCACACCGGTGGCAACAAGGCCCACGAAATGTAAAAAAAACATCAACCTTTTACCCAAAGTTTGCACAGGGACACTTAGTGAATACATTTGTTGAGATGGTCACGAGGAATTTGGAAGAGTCTAGTCGGACATTCAAAATCCGACACGACAATCTGAGTAAATTGGAAAAAGAAGCATTGGCCCTCTTAGAGGCAAACGAGAACATAGTTATTAAACCTGCTGACAAGGGAGAGGGTATTGTCATCATGGATCGGGCCTTCTATATTAAGGAGTCCCTACGAATCCTAGGTGATAAAGATACCTACCTTCCTTTGTCTAGAGATCCCTTGAGTCAGTTTAAACATAACATGTTGGCTCTCCTTAATAAAGGGCTTATTGAACTAGCCATTACTGCGGACGAATTTGACTTCTTGAGAATTGCATTTCCACGCACTCCACTTTTTTATTTCATCACCAAAATACACACGCACCTCACTAATCCACCGGGTAGACCTATTATTTCAGGGATTAAATCACTCACTTCTAATTTATCACAGTTTATTGATTTTCACCTTCAACTTTTTGTATGCACAACTAAATCTTACTCATGTGACACTATGCATGTTTTACAGATACTGCGAGAGGTGGAGTGGCGACAGGGGTTTGTGTGGGTGACAGCTGATGTAACTTCTCTGTATACCGTCATCCGACACGACCAGGGCTGCCAGGTCATCTCTCGAGTACTAGACACAAACACTGAAATTACACCAGGTTTGAAATGTTTTTTGTTAGAAAGTATATTACACATTCTCACTCACAATTATTTTTGTTTTAATTCACAATTTTATCTACAGACATGTGGGACTGCCATGGGTACGAAATTTGCACCCAGTTATGCCAACCTCTTTATGAGTACATGGGAGGAAGATTATATTTGGAACAACTGCCCATTGGGTGCAAATTTAGTACTATGGCGTCGCTACATCGATGATGTCGTGTTTATTTTGTCTGGGGATCTGCAATTGTTAGATGAGTTCATCAAATATTTAAATAATAATAACAGGAATTTAAAGTTTGTGTGTCATTTTGATGAGCAACAGATCGATTTTTTGGATCTGAATCTATACATTGTCGATAATACAATTCAGACTAAGACATTCTTTAAACCTGTCCAGGTCAATAACTATCTAATGGCGATAGCCATCACAATCCCCAGTGGATCAGGAATATACCTAAGGGACAGTTCGTTTGCCTGAAACGTAACTGTTCCGACTCCCGGACCTTTGTGCGTCAGGCAGAAGAATTGAAACAGAAATTTATCCAAAGGAAATATCTGGTAGAGCAATTAAATCAAGTCATGGGACAGGTGGATTCAAATCGACAGGTCCGCATTACTTGAGTAACAGAAAAAATCCAGATCCAAGGGGGATGACAATATAGCATTTGTAACACAGTACAATCAGATGGCACCATGTATTAGACATGTGCTCAAGAAGTATTGGCCTATTCTTTTGAGAGATAACACTCTGGCACAGGTATTGATTCCAACTCCGAGTATAATTTTCACTAAGGCCACCAACCTCAAATCTTTAGTAGCACCTAGTTGCCCACTGACTAAAAAGAAGTCTCATTCGTCTCATGCAGTTAATGGCTTTTTCACATGTACTAGATGCACAGCCTGTATGTATGGTAAATAAGGCACTATGTTCAAGTCCAATGTCACTTTAAAAATGTATCAAATAAAATCCTTCATTAATTGCCATACAGCTTATGTAATTTACTTACTGACTTGTCCCTGTGGCTTACAGTATGTGGGACGCACAGATAGGTCCTTCCAAAGAAGGATCTACGAGCATGTGTATAACATTAAAAAGGGTCTAATATCCCATAGTGTGTCTGTTGCAGGGTACATCAACTACACACGTGGGTTTCTTGACAAGGCGTATTTATTTAGCCTTAAAAGATATACAGCATACAAAACAAAAATAGCTTTTCATCAGCAACAAACGAAAACGGCTTTTTCTTCAGCAACAAACGAAAATGGCTTTTTTTTCAGCAAACCAAACAAAACAGTTTCTCTTTAGCAGACAGTTTATATATAATGTAGCTACCCTTTTCTATGCAGGGGACAGACAGTTCACAATTCAACTACTTTGCTACTCAGACCTTGTTTCAGTAACCTTTAGCAGCTTACTCCTCTCTCCTCAACAGCCAGGCTCCATGTGTCTACAGCCTGGGTTTTAACACACCTTGATTAGGCAGCTGGGATCCAACTAATTGTCCTGAGGTTCCCAGCTGACGTTAACCTAGTCAGTGCTGCACTGCAGACTAGACATAGGTTTTCCAGGCATATAACTGGTGGCTTTTATTTACCCTGTCACATTCCTCCCCTGTTAGTGTGTGGCTGGGCTACGCACGGCTGAAGCCCGACCCTCCACCCCTTCTCTAGAAAAGAAGTCAGCATTTGCGTTCTCTTTTCCCGGCCTATGCTGAATCTCAAATGAGAAGGGTTGGAGGGCCATATACCACCTAGTCAATCTAGCATTGGAATCCTTCATGCTATTTAACCACTTTAGTGGAGCATGATCCGTCACCAAAGTAAAATGGACTCCTGCCAGGTAATGCCTCAAAGCCTCGCTTGCCCACTTTACTGCGAGGCACTCTTTCTCAATCACTGAGTAGTTTTTTTCCCTTGGGAACAATTTCCTACTCAGGAAAAGGATAGGATGTTCAACTCCCTCAAATTGTTGTGACAACACTGCCCCTAGCCCTATCTCTGATGCATCTGTTTGCACTATAAAAGGGCTGTTGAAGTCTGGGCTTCTAAGGATGGGACCCTCTGATAGACACCTTTTTATGTCCTCAAAGGCTCTCTGACAATCCCTTGACCACACCACTTGTGTAGGGGCACACTTTTTTGTGAGGTCCGTTAAAGGGGCTGGCACTTCCGAATAGTTGGGGATGAACCGCCGGTAGTACCCTGCTAAACCCAGCAGAGCGCGTAACTACGTTTTTGTTTGGGGGGTCGGAACTTCTTTCAGGGCAACCACCTTGTCGGCTAGTGGCCTTACTTTTTCACCTCCCACTGCATACCCTAAGTATTTGGTTTCTGCCTTACCCAAGGCACATTTCTTAGGGTTTGCTGTGAGCCCTGCCTCTCTTAGAGATTTGAGGACCGCTTTCAGCCTATTTAGATGGGTCCGCCAGTGTTTACTATAAATGACAATGTCATCTAGGTAGGCTGCGGCATAAGTCCTATGGGGCCTCAGTACCTTATCCACGAGTCTCTGAAATGTGGCTGGGGCTCCATGCAGTCCAAATGGCATTGTCACAAACTGGTATAAACCCATGGGAGTGGCAAAGGCTGTTTTGCATTTGGACTTTTCCTCTAAGGGTATTTGCCAGTATCCTTTTGTCAAGTCCAACGTGGATATATATTCCGCTTTACGAAGGTGTCAATTCATTTGTCCACCCTTGGCATCGGATATGCGTCGAACTTGGATACCGCATTGACCTTTCGGAGGTCCACACAAAATCTTACCTTCCCATCGGGTTTAGGGACCATAATTAGTGGACTACACCACTCACTGCCTGATTCCTCAATCACTCCTAAGTGTAACATTTCTTGTACCTCCTTCTCTACCAGAGCCCTACGACTTTCAGGCAACCTATAAGGACGGGAACGTACTTTTACCCCAGGTGCTGTCTCGATTGCATGGGAAATGAAGTTAGTTTGTCCTGGTAAGTCAGAAAAAACATCCTGGAATTGTGTAATTATTGCTAACAAGTCCCCTTTTTGTTCAGAGGACAACTGTTTACCCATTGGGATTTTATCGTCACTCACGATGTTCTCCTGTGGAGGCTGAGGACCCAAGTCTGTTTCCTCCTCCACCAGGTGGATGAATAGAGACCGCTGCATCTTCCAGGGTTTCAGCAAGTTCACATGGTAAATTTGTTTACCCTTCCTGGACCCTGGTTGAGCGATCTCGTAATCCACATCACCCGTACGGCGGAGTACTTCGAATGGGCCCTGCCATTTGGCCAGGAGTTTACTCTCGCAACTTGGTAACAATAACATCACCTGGTCTCCTAGGTGAAACACTCATGCGAGCATTCTGATTGTAATGTCTCTCCTGACTGTCCTGGGCTGATCTAAGATTCTCCCTGGCAAAGAGGCCGACCACATCTAGGCGCTTTCTAAGGTCTAGTACATATTGCAGGGTATTCTTAGAAGGGGACTGCTGTTCCTCCCAGGACTCCTTTAGGAGGTCTAGGATACCCCGGGGTTGGCGGCCATAAAGCAATTCAAATGTAGAGAATCCCGTGGAGGCCTGAGGAACTTCCCGCACTGCAAACAGCAGAAAAGGGAGAAGTTCATCCCATGCTCTCTTCTCTGAATCTACAAATTTCCTCAGCATCCATTTTAGAGTTCGGTTAAATCTTTCTACCAATCCGTCAGTCTGTAGATGGTAGACCGATGTCCGAACAGACTTGACCTCTAGTAACTTTAAGACATCCTGCATCAGTTTAGCCATGAAATTTGTACCTTGGTCTGTCAACATAACCTGGGGAAGTCCAACCCGTGAGAACAGTTCCAACAACTTGTTGGCTACTTGCTTCGCCGTTGCTGTTCTCAGGGGGAACGCCTCAGGATATCTTGTCGCATAATCAACTATTACAAGGATAAACCTGTGTCCTTTCGCAGAAGGTTCTAGAGGTCCTACCAAGTCTACCCCAATCCTCTCAAAGGGAACTGACACCAAGGGTAGAGGAACCAAAGGGGCTGGTTTTTGTCCTTTTGGACTAGTTAGCTGGCACTCCGGACATGCTGCACATAGCTTAGCAATATCACTATGCATCCCTGGCCAAAAGAATCGGGATGAAATACGGTCCAATGTTTTATCCCTGCCCAGGTGACCACCCCAAGGGACAGTATGGGCTAGAGTGAACACAGATTTAACAAACGCCTTGGGAACCAATATCTGTCCGGTGACTTCCCCTGTTTGTGTCTGCCTATTCACCCTATATAGGATATCCTTTGATAGCTCAAAATGGGGGAATACTATTACCCCCTGTGCATCTAAAATCTGTTCATCAATTTTCACCACCTTGTCATACTGTCTAGCAAGGACTGGGTCTTCCCTTTGCTTCTGGCGAAAGTCAGGGAGGTACAGGTCTGGTAAATCTCCAGGGCCCATATCCCCCTCTCTTTGGCCATCCCTAGCCATCACTTGTGACCTCGGACTACTAGAATGGTCACCTTGAGACCCAGATTTCTGCAACCAGTCCTGTTTGTCCAAGCGTCTTTGCTTCCGAGTCTTTTGAACCCGGTGTCTACTGGGAAAAAGGTCTGCCGAGAAGGGGAACAGTTTGCCAGGGTTCTCCTGACCCCTAGAAGGAGGCTCCTCGTGAAAGACTGGGGCCATTAGGTCCAAAAAGAAAGGCCAGTCCCGACCGAGCACAACGGGGGCAAGGAGCCAAGGAGCGACTCCTACTTCGAGGTAAGCCTCCTGACCTTTTACTTGTAGCCGGATTTTGGCCGTCGGATAGCATTTTATATCTCCGTGTATACATTCTATGCTCCATGGGGAGTCAAAAGAACACACGTTGGGCGGTAACAGTTCCTGGAGGACCAGAGTTTCCCAGAGCCCGAATCTACAAGGGCCTGGATAGTTTTTCCCCCAATCAGGGTTGAAAGTAGCCAGGTCTTGTAATTTTCCCCAGTGAAAGCCGAGGCGACGGTTCTGCTGAATGAACAATCCATCAGTGGACAGTCCACATACCGGTGGCCTTGTTCTCCCAGGTGGAACATGGAGAGGGTTCCCTTGCAGGAGGGGGCTGTGGATAGCGCTCCGCTGGACCAGTTACTGGAGACCAGGCATGGTGGTGGGTTCTGTGGGCGACGTCCTCAGAAGTTCCTCATTTTGCGACGAGCCGACATCCGGAAGGAGATGAGGGTCTCTGCGGGGACCAGCATAATGGACTCCGTCCTTGCTGGAATGACTGCTCCTTCCATTGGACTTTGCGGTTCCGTGACGGGCCGTAGGATCCCCATTGATCCGACCTCCCTCTTTGGTTGTCCGCAAGAGCCGGTGGAGTCGGGTCCAGGACACTTGCCTGCTGCTCAGCCCCAAGGAAGTTCTCCACGAGTCGGACCGCCAAAGCTAGGGATTCAGCAGCGTGGCGTTTTACCCACGAGCGTGCGGAAGGGGGTATTATTTGTAAAAATTGTTCCAAAACCACCTGCTCAAGAATTGCCTCCTTAGTGCACTCCTCTGGTTGTATACAGCGCATACACAAGTCCAAAAATTGCTGAGCGAGGACCCGGGGTCTCATCTTAGCGGTGTACTTCATGTTCCGGAACTGCTGCCGGTAGGTCTCTGGGGTCAGACCTAAGCGATCCAGTATGGCGGCTTTTACTTGTCAGTAGTCCATTGCCTGATCTGTAGGGAGGCCCTGATATGAGGCCTGGGCTTCTCCTATGAGGAGCGGGGCCAAAGCAGTTGCCCAGCGATCTGCAGCCCAACCCTGAGTTTCGGCGACTCTTTCAAATGTAAGTAAAAAAGCCTCTGGATCCTCATTCGGTGCCATTTTCCTCAGGAATATCTGGGGTCTGTTTGCAAGTTCTGGACTGGCAGACCCTTGGAAATGGGTCAGCAGCTTGGCAATCCGCTCATCCTGTGCTGCATGTAGTCTTTCATCTCTCTCCGCTTGCAGCCGGGCCTGCTCCTGCATTAACTGTCCCTGCTGTCTGGTCTGCTCGCACAGAAACTCTTTCAAAAGTTCTTCCATTCTTGTGTGTGTGTGTTGCCCTTTAACTGCAGGAGCCTTTTGAAAAAAATCCTTCCCAATTCTTGACACCATATGTTGCAGGGTACATGCAACTACACACGTGAGTTTCTTGACAAGGCTTATTTATTTAGCCTTAAAAGATATACAGCACACAAAACAAAATTAGCTTTTCATCAGCAACAAACGAAAATGGCTTTTTCTTCAGCAACAAACGAAAATGGCTTTTTCTTCAGCAAACCAAACAAAACAGTTTCTCTTTAGCAGACAGTTTATATATAAGGTAGCTACCCTTTTCTATGCAGGAGACAGACAGTTCACAATTCAACTACTTTGCTTCTCAGACCTTGTTTCAGTAATCTTTAGCAGCTTACTCCTCTCTCCTCAACAGCCAGGCTCCATGTGTCTATAGCCTGGGTTTTAACACACCTTGATTAGGCAGCTTGGATCCAACTAATTGTCCTGAGGTTCCCAGCTGAAGTTAACCTAGTCCGTGCTGCACTGCAGACTAGACATAGATTTTCCAGGCATATAGCTGGTGGCTTTTATTTACCCTGTCACAGTGTCCAATCATTTTTTGAGTTGCCACAAGAAGGACCCTACTGATCTTTGCTGTCAAGCAATTGGAATTGCTGCTACCAATTGGAGGGGGGGTGACAAGCTCAACCAGATTAGCAGATGTGAAGCGTCCTGGATTTATGATTTTAGAATCCTCTCTCCAAATGTATTGAATCTAGACTTTGATCTAGGGGTCTTTCTTATTAAATAGAGTAGGGTCTTTTAATTAGTGTATAGTACTGCACTTTTTAAATACATTATATTCTCTTTTCTTTTTCTTTCTTTTTTTTAATGATTATTATTATTATTTTTATATATAATTGTTAGAATTATTATAATAATGAGATTATTTATTTAAAAAAAATAGTTATTTATTTATTTATTATAAAATATAGATTATCACATTCATATTATTATTATGTTATATTATGTTACTGCTATGTATGCAGTCTTAGATGTGACTTTACAGTCAATTCATCTTCATTTATATTATGTTTGTAGGTCTGTCCTTGTGTACATGGTTGTTTTAGTCTGAGTTTGTATTGTTTTGTATTGTTTTGTATTGTTAGAGCTGAATTTTAAACTTATTGGAATTAGTTATCTCTATCCAATCAGTGATGAGTGAGGTGTATATATAATGGGACTTCACCCTCACTGAACCAACCCCTGAGGAAGTGACGTCAGTCACGAAACGTGTAGGGTCAGAGGTCACGGCGCCTTGGAGAAACACTGGTTGTGAGAACGTGGCAGTCAAGTGAAGCAGAAAGCAGCGTCATCGAGATATCACGAGAGAGGCTGTTCTGCATGCATGCAGGAGTGTGTGGATTTCCCTTACTCGGCGTCCATCTTGGAGAGTGCTCCGAAGTTAGAAGGACATATACCACACATCGGGGCGCCCGCGAGGACCCTTACTGCTGCCGGCATCTGCCTCACTTGGTCACACACGCATGTTATTCCAGTCCTGCTGTAAGTAGGGTTTTGGGTTTTAACCCCTTGATGACCCGATGCAGCAGGCTCCGTTTGTTTTAATAAATAGTTATTTTTCTTTCAGCTTGTTTGTTTAATCTATGTCTCTTGTTAAGTGCTTTATGTTGTTTGTTCAATTTTAATATTACGTATTACACTATTATTTTCTTTTGTTTCTGTCCCTATGTCACGGACCCCCGGATTGGAGATCTTTCAGTGATTGGACCATTTGGATTCTCTCCCCCTCCATCTGTTTGGACTCTATTTGGGACTTATTGGACATTTTTTGGGCGCTGGTCTGTATATGTTCTCTGTATATTAGAGTGTAAACTCTATGAGGCAGGATCTGTATTCTATATGTAGACCCCTCTTGGATGGCTACTAATTTCCATAAGCGATTAAATGGGTGGGCTCACTCAGGTTTTGCCCCTCCCCTTTCTACCCCATAGCCAGCAATGTCACAATAGAAAGCACAAAGGGTATATGTAGCCCTACCCTCTGTTCTGGTAGCAGGTTCTACAGATTTCTGACTGGGGTCCTCGCTGTAAGTCCTGTACATGTGTCTAGTCTGCAGCTAACTTTGTCTATTATCACTGTTTATTAAGTTCCAGTTAGTAACATGCCCTGATCATTAATCAGTATATGTTAAAGCAGGGGTGCGCAAACTGGGGGGGCACGAGATTCTCTGCTCGGTGTTTACAGAGGCCCCACACGCTTCCCGAAAGTGCATAAATAAAATGCTGGGTAAGCGGCGAAGACCTCTGTAAACTTCAATTACCTTAGCTCAGATGGCTTCTGGAAACGGGATGCCATGGCAACGTGAGATCATGATGCCCAGAACGCCAGAGAAGGTAAGGGGGGGGGGGCATTCAGAGAGGGGACAGCCGGCATGGTGGTGCAGGGGAAAAAGATTGCGCTCCCTGTGTTAAAGGACCAGAAAGCCCGGGTTTGTAAGAGAAGGGATACATTGTGTTCTGTCCCACCTCACCGATCCAATTGTCTCCAATGTCCCCACTGTCAGACCCATCACCATGCCACTGTCAACACTGAATCCAGAGACCTGACCCCAACACCATAGCCTGACCATAATGTTCCCACCCCTACCCACCACAATGACTGACGGTGAGGGGGTATCCAGGCGTTATAATAAAGGTTAAGCCCACTTGGTTGCTCCTGAACTGTGTTTTGGGGTCATAGAGTGTCAGCTCTTGGACCCGTGAATTGTGCATGGATCATGTACCATGTAATAAAATATGCGACAATTGCAATTTTTTTAATGTTTTACCCTTTCCAAGAGTGCCAGCAAATGGAGAAGACCAGGCTGTGAGTTTCAGGGTAGGTTTGACGGAGAAACTTCTTTCAGATTGCGTCTATTTAGTGGGGTTCCAAATTAACTGGAGTCCCCAAAAACGTACCCGGGATTCAGGTTAGATTCACGGCTACATTGAAGCGCAGTGCTCCAGTCAAAACTCTTGCATGAAAGCATTGTTGCGGCTCACCGCTAGTCTGCCTGCTTCAGCACAGACCAGAGGGTAAACCGGGGCACCGGGGGGTAAGGTATCCCTAGAACTGTACCGACGTCCCCCGTGTAATGGGGGGGGGTGCCCAGTGTTTGCCCTGACCCCCTAAACCTAGTATTAAGGTTTGGGAGTTACGCTAGACAGAGATAAGACTGCAAGAGTTTTAAAAGTAAAGTTAAAATGTTTAAAAGTCTAGTTTGCTATGTGTAAGGAATAAAGGCTAGTGTAAAGGGGACAGTTCAGTTTTACACTCTGTTTCATACACCAAAGGACTGTAACACATTTAAGCAGCAGAATGTATAAAAGTATATTTTATTAAGCAGCAGTGTTTTATAACATGTTTTAATTTATACATTAAACCAGATAGGGTCTTTCATCCTAGGGACAGAGGTATGTGTGGGGAGGGGGGGTTCCTGGCCACCTGGGCTTTGGTGCCAGTGAGTCTAATACAGGTCCATAGATCAAAGTGACACTAGCTGCCAGGGGTGTGAAAGCTATTGAGGCTAAAAGGATAACTCAAGTACCCGCATCCTGGACGGATAGCTGACCAGCATGGCCAGTTGTCACTTTCCTAGACTTGGAGGCACTGAGCATGCGGGGGGCTTTCAAAAGTAAGTGGGCAAGATGGTGGTTTGTGCACATGCCCTCTCACATTTCTGAAGCCATAGGTGCCAGCTTTCACAAATCTGGCAAAGTGGGTAGTGGCTAAAGATGATGTTCCCACGCTGGTAGGTTGGCAGTAATGCTGTGGGACTGACTTTGCAAATGTTATTAAAAAAAATTAGCAGCCAGCCCAGAGAGCAAATTCCTAAGATTACAGATTGCTGAGGAGATTCCTAAGAGTTCAGAACACCGATCCAACCTGTGATTCCCAGGTCCAAAGTGTGTAACCTTCACTGAGGGGTCGGACCGACCCCAAGAAACCTTGCGGAGACAGCAAGGAAACAGCTACAGATCTTTAAGCAGAAAAGTCACACTTTCAGTACCATTTGGAGTGGAAAGTGCGGTACTTTTTGGGCTAAGAACAACGGACTGTTTTAAAGACTTTATTTCAACTAGGAATTCAGTTTTTCAACCCCAAACCCCAAGTAAGTGTATTTTCTTCTGCCTATTGTAATCCAATGTGTGTTTGCCTGTTACCCGGAATAAATCACAATTTATTTTATTTATTGGCTTTGCTCAGTGATATGATCCCTATATAAATGTATAAGTACATGGTCTCCCGTGACAATGACATCTTAACAATTACACTATAATTTAATCTATATTTAACCACACCTTTGTTTTATTAACTAATATACAGCGCCATGGGCAAGGGCGCTATGTAAATGTGGTTATAGATGTGGCCAGGTCCCCCTTCCCCTCCCTTACCTCTGATGCGGGAGCGGAGGATGGGAGGCTGTGCTGCATCCGGGTGCCGCCGGATGGCGGGCGGACTCACTGGGAGTAGGGAAGCTGCACCGGCTTCAGGAGCTCCCGGATGGCCACTGTGAAGCTTGCGCATACGCAGTACACGTGCGCATGCGCAGAAGGACTAGAGTAGCGGCAGCCATCTTACAAGGGGCTATGCAGGGGAAACAACACTCCCCAGATTGCTCTGGGAGATTTGACCTTATGCAACGGGTAACTAAGCCTACTGTATGTACCTCCTCTGGATAGGACCAGAACCCACCAGAGGATGATTCCCTGAAAATACTGTGCCACATGTATTGTATTTGAACTAGCAATGTGAACTGTTTTTGGACCGCTGTTCAATCAACACTTTTTATTTTATAAAATTTCTTGGCATCCAGCACTTACCCCCAGTACCAACAACAAAAATCTTGGGGTTAGGACAAATTAAAGGTGGAGGCAGAATTGCCTTCTCCCTGTATTGTATCTGCATCCCTTTGTATACTAGAGGTCTGTGCTCTTTGTCTCCCCCCATGATGACTCAGACACAAATTCCCAGCAGCTTGTGACACTGCCTTTGTACCTGGTTTTCAGGGCTGTTCATTATCATTGTGTCATCTGGCAGGTAATGAGTCTCCGTGTAGTTTTCAGATATCAGGTCTCTGTGGAAAACATACAAGAGATGTATACAAATGTTACAAACTGTACAGAATATGTTCTCGTGACTGTGTTAGTCTAACTGCAGCTATGCAACAATGGGCTCCTCTGTGGCAGATGATACCTTTTTATTTGGATTAACAGAATACATATTTATATTCTGACATATTCTTTTATTAGACCAATAATAATTTTCTGTTAGTCCACATAAAAGGGGAGATTCACTAACCTATGTTCAGGGTTTAATGCACTGTGATCTCACCTTAACTGCCATTTAAGTCAATGGCAGATAATCTGGAATCGGGTGCATTAACCAGAAATGGATTTTACAGAATAATCCCTAATCTCATACGCAGCATTGTACAATTGTAATTTCTCCCCTTTATTTACAAAAATTAAACAAGATCTCCAAAGATGGAACAAATACCATCTTTTGTGGCTCGGTAGGGTGGCATCAGTTAAGATGAACATCCTTCCCAGACTGTTGTATTTCTTCCAGACTCTCCCAGTCTGTGTTCCGCTGGCAGACCTCAAAAAATCCAAAATAGCATCTTCCAATTTATATGGAACGACAACAGGCCGCGAGTGGCGCGAACGGTAATGCTTGCCCCTAAGGAGTGGGGAGGCCTAGGTGTACCAGATATAATCAAGTACTACAAAGTAGCCCACCTAAAGCAAGCAGTGGTATGGAATAACGACTCAGCGTCCTTCGGCTGGTTGGAGATTGAGACCTCCTACGTGGCTCAACTATCCCTTGGAGCACTACTTTGGTCCCAAGGGGGTGGGAAGATAAAAATGCCAGGCGAAATAGGCCTGGGAGCCATGAGATATACGTGGAGAATTTGGACACAAAAAAAAGACAGACATGGATGGACATTCTCCCCCTCCCCCTTATACCTATATTTGGTAACCCAGATTTTCCCCCGGGTTGCGACCCCAGGGACTTTAAGCAATTCTGAGAGTCTGGTATAAAGACAGCATCAGACTTACTTAACAAGGTGTCTCTGATACCATACCATATATGGATTCCTCCAGATCAGACATTTCCTCCAAGTGGCATCCCAAAGGTCCAAATTTAAAAGCCTCATGACTTTCGAAAAGAAATGTGCGGTGGGAACATACCAAAGAGGTCTGATCTCAGGAATCTACCTGGGACTAGCATGTTCCATGATACACGCCAACCACAATTACATGATGAAATGGGCTGAGGACCTAAACGTAGAAATAGATAGAGATGACTGGGAGGACATTTGGGAAGCTGCAGCCAAAACATACATTTGTTCTACTACCAAAGAGTATACAAAATTCTATTTCATTGGTACCTGTCCCCGAGAAGGCTGAGCCAGATCTTCCCTGACCAGCCTGATATGTGTTGGAGAGATTGTGGTCAGGGTGGAGACATGGCACATATACTATGGTCATGCCCTAAGGTCCAGATATTCTGGAATATGATCCGCTCTATAGCTGAGGAAATAGCAGGAGAGGAGATCCCTCTAGACCCCCTGGTGTTCCTTCTAGCGAAACCAATGGACTCAGTCTCAGCTTCCACGAGAAGAGGAATAGAGTAGAAACTGATCACTGCAAAAAAGTAGGGCTGGCGGCTTGTGTCCAAAACAAAAATAATTTATTCAATGCGCATACAGTATTAGCAAAAAGGCAAAAAAGGTCCTGTGACGCGTTTCTCACCCGAGGGGTGCTTCATCAAAAACTCTTTCCCCCCCCACCCTCCACCTCTCCTCCTCCCCCCTCTCTTCCCTCTTTTTTTTTCCTCTCTACCTGTCCTTTACTATCCTCACTTTTAAAATAAGAGGAGTTACTGCCCCGGTATTTTTTTATGCAAGCTTCCCTATATAGGTTTTGAAAGATTGACTGCCTTACTGTATGTACAATATGTTATAAATATAATTCCTGTAAACAAAATGTTACCTGTAACCCTCCATGAAAATCAATAAAAATGTTTGTTAAAAAAAATATAATGAATAACTACTAATGACGTTATTAGCAGCTGTGTGTTGATGCACTGAATAGTATTGTTGATATGTCACTGTTACTCCATAACCAATGGGAGCAGGGTAATTCAGTCATCCCTCCGTGTGGACATATGTTGATGCATATTTGCAGCACGTTGTTATGACAATCAGGCAATGCGACCAGTTGCGCATGCGCAGACTTTCTGTATACACGCCCGATTATTACTAGCAGCCGATGTGTTGTTTTATTTAAGTAATAATCCCCTCAGAACAGGGCATTATTGGCCAGTAATGCCCTTTTCTGAGGGGATTATTACTATTATAGGCTAAATGTAGGCTTATTTCATAAATAATAGACACTTTTGTATAGTTAAATAGATTTTTTTATTAAAATAAAATGGTAAATACATGAAACCACCTCTATATACTCTTACACTGCAGATATCTATATCCACACACTGCCGCCCCCTCTGTGTACACACACACAAACTGCTGCTACACACACACACACACACACACACAAAACAGCACACCACACACAACACAGTGCCTCTACACACACACTGGAGCTCTAGACACACAATACAGCACCTCCTCTACACACACACAGCAGCAGCTCTACACACACAGCAGCAGCTCTACACACACAGCAGCAGCCTACACACACAGCAGCTCTACACACACACACAAACTCTGCTGCTACACACATGCTACACCCATAAACACTGCTACTGACACACACACACACACACACACACACACACACACACACACACACACACACACAGTAGCTCCAAACTCACACAAACTGCTGCTACACATACAACAGCACAACACACACACTGCAGCCACAATCAAAAATGCAGCCACTTACTAAACTTTGCACTCTCCCCTCCCCCCTATACACACACACACACAACACTGCACCTCTATACACAACACACTTACTTCTTTGCAGTCTCTCTCTGATTGGCTGGAAATAAACAGATTGAAAACTGCATTTTGCAAGCTGCTTAAATTCAGGGCATTACTATGGATAATGCCCGGAATTTTAACCAATCAGAGAGCAGGGTTTTCAATAATGCCCTGAATTTGACTGCTTTAGCCTATAATGTGATATATAACATAGACAGCTTGCGACCTATAGCCTCGCATGATGGGAGAAGGATGTGTATACAGAGTGCCTTAGAGTATTCTCTGGCCTATATTAAGGACCTCCCGGCTATAGCAGCGGGTTGCTATGGCAACGCGGGACGCGATTAGCAGCACATGCTCTGATATTGAGTACATGCGCACGATCACCGATAACAGCCGGCGCGCTGTTCAAGATGACACACTACCTGAGATCACACGGGGGAGTGAACCTAACATCCTATCATGGCGGAAGGTGGGCTACTATACCTGCTTTCAAACAGTGTCCTATAGGCTATGAAGTGGTTTATCAGATATGAGTTCCCAGTCATGTGTTTTAACCATGTTCACAGATTGATATTTGTTGTTGATTGTAGAGCGCTTTTGATTGGTTATCTGTTTGACTAGTGTGCACTGGTGGGGGTATTAGTTAGATTCACGTTTATTCACACACACCACAGCCCTGAGGAAGGTTCCGTTTGTGGAATCTAAACGTTGGCGTTCTGAGTGTCTACATCTTCAATATAATATCTGAAGTTATCTCTTGTGTGCTGTTTCTTCTTGCTGCACCAATGTTAAAATTAGTCCAGTTTTCAAAGTCTCATGGTGCTAATGTTTTTTTAACAGCTTACAAACCAACATAAATTGAATCACCATTCTTACAAAGGACTTTCTGTTCTCATAAATATAGCATGCATCTTTTAACTATGGTGCATAAATCACTTTGTTTGAGAGGATTATGCTCTCCAGTGATGTAATTTAGCGCACTGTAGGGTAACCCCACTTCAGCTTACTGTATAATGACTGTAGTAATGAAGAGGGGGGGGGGGTGGAGGAGACGTGCTGATGGGTAGGCTATGTAGAATAAACAAGGAGAGAAAGGAACACAACTAGTGGCACTCAAACCCCCTGTCTGAATGATTTATGTCAAAATTTAAATACTTTATTAATCATAAACATTAAAATAAAGGTGGTGTAAAATAGACAAGTGTTGGACATACACTACAGATCCTGTGTCGGGTGGAGTGTAGCACCCTGGATCACTAATAGGTTAATAAAGGTCAATTAAGCTGTATTAAATCAATTGACACATAATGTTATACTAAATTGTAAGAAGACAGTGTCTGCGGGTAGTGGAAACTAGGTTGCTGCAGTAGGCTGTGTGTTAGTAGCTCGGAGCACACTAATTAAAGGACTGTGTGTGTTTGATTAGTCCGCATATACATGTGCCAGCTCTCAACTTGAAACAGCTTTTGAACTGATCCAAAAGAGTCAGCAAATAATTAGTGGATGGTGCAAATGGTTGTTAGTTACACTTATACTAGTATTATGAAGAGATTCCTAACTACTTAATTAGTCTCTGAAGCACTACTGTAGAAAGAACAAAGCTAAAGAAGGTAAGTAGTACCTAAGTAACTCTGCTCTATGACCTGGAGTAGTTATATACTGACTAAAAGCGTATAACCCTACCAAATGCAACAACTGATAGCTAGATTGCCTCTTGTGAGGAACACGCTAAGGAAGTTGGGTAATACCAGAATAACTGCTGTATATTCTGGAATTATTAGAGAAGCTGCTACTGTACATCAGAGCTTGTAACCATAGAGAGTTAAACAATTAATGATAGCTTCATAACCCAGAGCCCATATTAATGAATGGGCTAGAACAGTTACACAAACTGGGTATATGTTGCAGAGAATGCCTTCTCCTTTTTACATCTATTACTACAGTGCTAAGTAATTAAAAGCACCACTACCCTTGAGACACCGTGATAGAGAATGCAATGTAACCGTTTCTAGTGACAGATACAGTCTCCCTCGGGCAGGATCAGGATCCGCAGCTTGCTACAGTGTGCACAGAGTGCTGCGGTCAGAAAGTCTACCCTGCTCGTGCCCGTGATTGATCTGGCTGACGCGCGCTTTTCTCGTGAAGAAACGCTTTCTCAAGGCTAACTGTTTAGAGGGCGGGTCCCATAGAAAGAGGGGAGCTTTTATCGTGACGTCTCCTAATCTGATTGGTCTAGAAAACCCTATGAACTACTATAAGTGGTAGTTCTGTCTCCACTAATGGGGCTTTTCTGACTGAATTCCCCTTACCAGTACTTGTCAATCGGTTCATAAATAATTAAAATAAAATATCTAACTGACACTATCATTCCTTGTGGAGGGAGGAAAATCCCCCCCTCCTCCCCATGCACATTATCAGTATAAGGGCCACTATAAATTCATGTCAGACCTTCTTGATATTTAATTATCATTACATCCCTGTTAATTAAGGAGGTAATTCAACATAAAGCTGTAGATGATTGCCTTAGTGTGTAGTATAACTATTATACAATTACTTTGGAATGCATTTGCTGCCAACCACATGTGTCTTCACACAGACAGTGTCCTCACTTCGTATTTCACAGACATGTACACACTGTGGGGCTCCTAGGGTTTTCTAGACCAATCAGATTAGGAGACGTCACTATCAAACCTAAATAGAAATTATAGTGACAACTGTGCTCCAGCGCTAGATCATAACAAAATTGGCAAAATGGAATATGGCTGGTGAGAAAATAAACGTTTCTGTTGGGCCAAATGATCCCTGATGATGGGGTAAACAATGAAGCCCCTATGACTCCTCAATGGGATGGTCTCCCTCCAAACAGAATAATGAATATTCACATAACGCCTCGTTCCAAAGTCCTATGGGATGTGCAGCCAAGTGGTAGCTGGCAACTGTAGAAGAGAGAACTGGTGCACAATCCAATGAAATGATAAAGTGTACGGGTGTACACGAAACGCGTAGGAGGGTGCTCACCTCCGTTTGTTACATGGAATATTAACCAATAAAGTATTTTTCTTCATCCTGGGACCCACTTCATTGGATTGCGTGCCAGTTCTCTCTTCTACAGTCACTATAAAACCTCCCCTCTTTCTATGGGACACCCCCCTCTAAACAATTAGCTTTGAGAAAGCATTTCTTCACGCGAAACGTGCGCATTGGCCAGATCAATCACGGGCACGCGCAAGGTAAACTGTCTGACTGCAGCCGAGGGAGACTGTATCTATCACTAGAAATGGCTACATTGTATCCTCTATCACGGTGTCTAAAGGGTACTGGTGCTTTTAATTACTTAGCACTGTAGTAATAGATTTAAAAAGGAGAAGGCATTCTATGCAACATATACCCAATTTGTGTAACTGTTCTAGCCCATTCATGAATATGGGCTCTGGATTATGTAGCTATCATTAATTGTTTAACTCTCGATGGTTACAAGCTCTGATGTAGCAGTTTCTCTAATAACTCCAGGATATACAGCAGTTATTCTGGTATTACCTAACTTCCTTAGCTAGATAGCTTGTTCCTCACAAGAGGCAATCAGTTGTTGCATTTAGTAAGGCTATATGCTTTTAGTCAGCATTTAACTACTCCAGGTCATACAGTAGATTTACTTAGGTACTACTTACCTTCTTTAGCTTTGTTCTTTCTACAGTACTGCTTCAGAGGCTAATTAAGTAGTTAGGAATCTCTTCATATTACTAGTATAAGTGTAACTAACAACCATTTGCACCATCCACTAATTATTTGCTGACACCTTTGACGCAGGTTCAATAGCTGTTTCAAGCTGGCACATGTATATGCAGACTAATCAAGCACACAGTCCTTTAATTAGTGTGCTCTGAGCTACCCGCAGACACTGTCTACTTATAATTTAGTATAACATTATGTATGTGTCAATTGATTTAATACAGCTCAATTGCCCTTTATTAACCTATTAGTGATCCAGGGTGCTACACTCCACCCGACACAGGATCTTTGTGTATGTCCAACTCTTGTCAATTTTACACCACCTTTATTTTAATGTTTATGATTAATAAAGTATTTTAATTTTGACATAAATCATTCAGACTGGGGGTTTGAGTGCTACTAGTTGGGCTCCTTTCTCTCCTTGTTTATTGTCCAGTGATGAAGAAACTTTATTTTATAGCCCATTGAATGGTGATTACATGGATATTATATTTCAGACCCGGAGATAATCTTGAGTTCACTCACTCTGTCTTTTCGAGGTGCATAACCAGGGGTTTCCCATCCAGCTTTAACCCGTACTGCACCAGGTCTGGATACTTGCCCTGGGGAGAAAAATCAGATAGGGGTTATACAGGTCCTGTACCCTGCTATGTATAGACATTCTGCATCATGACTGTCGCTGTGCATCATTAGTTTCCAACCCTTTGGAGACTTAAAGTGGCAGTCCATGCTGACTGTGTCTTATGTTTTTTGGGTGAAGGATGGGGATACTTACCTGAACTGGGAGTTTATTTGTGGTCTCCCAACTCCTATGGACCTCCAATTCCGTAAGACCGTGTTTTTCAATAGGGGTTCCGAGGAACGCTTGGATTCCCCAAGCATCTCAAAAAGGGTTCCTTGCAATTTTCAGGTAATTGTGCCAAATACAGAAGAATTTACAATGCATCTCATCTCATACACACTAATAGAGAGGGTTGCGTTTCCTTACATTGAATCTGATCAGAGACATGCTATTATAGAGGGTTGGGGTTCCATACAATACATCTGATTTCAGATATGCTAATAAAGAGGATTGGTGTTCCTTATAATGCATCTGATGTCAGAAACGCTATTAGAGAGAATTGGGGTTCCTTATAATGCATCTGATCTAAAACACTATTAGAGAGGGTTGGAGTTGCTTACAATGCATCTGATTTCAGATACGCTATTTAGAGAGGGTTTGGGTTCCATACAATGCATCTGATCTCAGACTCGCTATTAGAGACGTTTGGGGTTCTGCAGAATTTCACAATATAATTATAAGGTTCCTTAACCAAAAAAAAGTTTAAAAAAAACACTGCACTCAAATATTACTCATTTTGTCCAGTTAGGAGGAATATTTATTCATGTGTCATACACGGACACACAAAAAATGAATTTAGAGGGAATTTATGGTTTAAATGGGGGGCTTGGGGTGATAGGACACATACACAGATATATATATATATATATATATATATATATATATATATATATGACAGTGACATACAGTAGCGGCAGCTTTTATTTGAACACTTCCCGCATGGCAGGATGGGTGCGGGAAGCGTGGAGACGCAGCTTGTTGCGGCGCACTGTGACGTCACTGTCATGTGACGCGCCCGGCTTCCCGGCTTCCCCGGCTTCCCCGACACCCCTGGAGTGTAAATTGAGGTAAGCGGGGGTGCGGGGAAGCAGAGTGGCAGAGCAGGAGCCGGGTTCGGGTTCGGGAAGGGGGGGTAAAATGCGCCCGAAGCGGAGGGGGGGGGGGGTGCGTGTAGGAAACACGGCGGCGCGCAGTCTTGACTGGCGGCAGCCGGAGTAGATCCAGGCATGCCGCCGGCATTTGTTCAAATAAAAGCTGCCGCTACTGTAGCAACGGGAGGACATAGAGAGTTAAAGCTGCAGTTCAGGCAATATCCTGCATGTGTGTTTTTTTTAATAAATCAGTTCTGTAGTAAGAAAAAATACTTTTAGCATTTTCTGTTTTTAAAAAAACAACTTTGAAAGACCAATTTTCTTGTATTCTATTTTAACAACCATTTGCTAAGGCACTGCCCCTTCATGTCCTGTCACAAGCCCTGGCACACCCCTTTGTCAGCCCTGCCCTCCCTCTAGCACGTCAGTGCAGGAGTGCTCATGAATATTCATGAGCTTCCACTGAGTGACAGAAGCAGAAGATAAACATATGCCAGCTCTAATGATGTCACCAAATTTCGCCGATCAATACATGGAGAACGAATTGACCTGCAGCTTTGAAGTTCTTTAGGTAAGTAGAGATTGCCCACATGAAACTATTGAAGAAAAAAAAAAATAATAAAAAAAAAAAAAGACTGAACTGCAGCTTTAAAAAGACAATAAAGACAGTGACAGAAAACAAGGCAGTTTCCTTGCATCAATAATCTAAATCTAATTGGGTTATTATTGGGATGTAAAAGGAAGACTGACACCCCCTCATTCAGAGTCCCACTGTAACTGAAAACAAAGAACATTTTCAGACTCGGCAAAAACAAAAAGTATTTCTCTGAGTGTGCACTCAACCTCTTAGTAAATAAAGGAGCTCAATGTGTAAGTCACTGGTAAGGGATGGTTGCCCATCCCCACTAATAAGATATTTTATTAACAAAAAATAGTACTGTTTAAAACCTAAATGAGTAGCGCAACTAAACAAATATATGTAAATATTTTTACTGCTGATAATCCTTAAAGGTAGTAGTGTGGTAGGGTAGTAGTAGTAACCTCACAGATGAGCCAAAAAACTAAAATCGCTAAACTAAGGTGAAAAGTGACATCTGTGATACAGCCTAATTTTAATAATATAATCAAAAATACATAATTAGGTGAAAAAGTGAGTGCATATAATATTAATGGTTAGCGATATAGGATTGCAGTAAATCTGTGGGACAGTATCTCTGATAAACACTCTAGGTATGATGATGAATCTAAGGTATCTAGGATGTAGTGTAAGGGGTAATAAAGAGACACAAACAGGAGTCCCTGTTGATATGCTTACTACAAGTCATAAAAACATATATACAGCTAAACCCCGTTATAACGCGCCTCGCTATACCGCGATTCGGTTATAACGCGGTTTTCCCGTGGCTCCCGTTTAAAAAATTTTTTTTTTTTTTTGCACACTGCACACACTGCACACACTGCACACACTCACTGCACACACACTGCTCATTGCTCACACTGCACACACACTGCACACTGCACACACACTGCTCATTGCACACACTGACACACTGCACACACACTGCACACACACTGCACACTGCACACTGCTCACACTGCACACACTGACACACTGCACACACACTGCACACTGCACACACACTGCTCATTGCTCACACTGCACACACACACACTGCTCACACTGACACACACTGCACACTGCACACACTGACACACTGCTCATTGCTCACACACACACACACACACACACACACACACACACACACACACACACACACACACACACACACACACACACACACACACACACACACACACACTACACATATACACACACACACACACACACACACACACACACACACACACACACACACACACACACACTACACATATACATAAATCAGCCTTACCTTGGGGATGATTGGTGAGGCATGTGGCTGCAGGGGGCGTGCCGGTGGGGGTGGTGCTGCGGTGGAGGGGGATGATGGCTGCGGGGGCCCCCGATGCTGCGGGGGCTGGTGGGATGGCCCGGTGCAGCGCGGGGGGGCATGGGGGGGGGGGCAGGACGACCCTGCGCTACGGCAGGGCCAGGGGGCCCTGTATTGCGGCGCGAGGGCCCTGTGCTGCGGCGGGGGGGAGCCGGACCGGAGGGGAATCCCCCTCCCATCTCCTGTCATGCGGTGACAGGGGGAAGCCGGTACCGCGGGGTAAATATGCACTGATGCAGCGCCCATTTTTTTTTTTTTTAATTAGCGCGACCCCGTTAGTAACGCGGTGGTCTCGGGGTGGACCCCGAGGACCGCGTTATAACGGGGTTTAGCTGTACTTGTTAAAACCTAAAGGTAATATTTATCAGATGCAGATATTGGATATATTATCCAAGATATTCTTTGAAACATGCCTCTAATGTAACCATAGATGGGACAATAAATGCAACTTGATTGCTACTGATTACCACTTTAAATACTGTATAGTGGCTTCAGGTATCTCTTACTGACCAAAGTAATTGTCAGACTGTCTCGATAATACTGGACAGTAGGTTGGTCAAAGTGAACTGAAGAAATCCAATGGTCACGTGATCATTAGTGTTCTCTTAGACCCAGTTATTCATAAACCACCCAGGCTTGCTGGGCAGACACTGTGTATTTGTAGTGCCAATGGTTGGGTCTATTAATATAGTCCCTGATAAAATGCAAAAAGTTGGTTACTGTCTGCTAAGGTGCAGATATCCCAATGGAAGTCTATATAGAGCACTATGATTCAAATTTGCAAAAGGTACTCTGTGGTATCATGTGGAGTGTACTAGGGTGAGCTGCATAACATGCTATACTGCTGCTATCAGTGTGTCCCCTGATTGGGGAAGCATGCAGCATGCATAATGCAGACGAACACCAGGTTATCATTCATAGCTGATTAGCACAAGCCATTTACTGTGGTAAAATCTACATATAACCCAATTGAAGATAGCTCTTAAAGCTGCAGTTCAGTCTTTTTTTTTTTTTTTTACTTCAATAGTTTCATGTGTGCAATCTCTAATTACCTAAAGAACTGTATAGCTGCAGGTTAATTCGTTCTCCATGTATTGATAGGTGAAATTTGGTGACATAATTAGTGAAGGGATCTGTTTTTGTTCTGCTTCTGTCTCTCAGTGGAAGCTCATGAATATTCATGAGCACTCCTGCACTGACATGTGCTAGAGGGAGGGCAGGGCTGACAAAGGGATGTGCCAGGGCTTGTGACAGGACATGAAGGGGCAGTGCCTTAGCAAGTGGCTGTTAAAATAGAATACAAGAAAATTTGTCTTGTCTTTCAAAGTTGTTTTTTTAAAAACAGAAAATGCTAAAAGTATTTTTTCTTACTACAGAACTGATTTATTAAAGAAACACACATGCAGGATATTGACTGAACTGCAGCTTTAATAGTTAGAGCCATATAGGGGTTAATGTAAATAATGCATGCAGCCCCAAATAAATAAATATGGCTTTTTAGTAATCAGAGCTATAAGGGGTTAATGATGTTGATACAGTGTATCCATACCAAAGGAATCACCACATGCAGTCTCTGAATACCGCGTTAGATGATACTGCTGTATACCGTCTCTGCTGGTCTCCCTGTTAGTGGAGATATCAAGTGATATCAGCTGAGCGGGAACTGCTCTTTCTTTAATAAACATTTTCAGACTCTCAGATATTTAAAATATTGATTTCTTTTATTTTAATATAAAGGCATCAATCTGCTAGTTTTAAACTCCCTTTACTGCACATTTACACAAGATGACAGGATGTAAAAATGAGATGTGGTTTAAGCTGAAGACCATGTTACACAGTGAGTTATCTGACTTACCCGAGTTTCTCTCTTGTGCTGTGCATGAAGTTGTTTTGGAAACACCACCTCGTATTTCTGCCCTGTGGGTAACGGGTTCCCATCTATAGCTGGAAGAGAAAAAGCCTTCAGCCCAACTGTAGCACACTTTCCCCCACCCCCTGGGAGATGTGTGGCTACGGTGTGTGAATGCGCTGCAATACCTGCTGGTGCCCAGGAGATCTGAGCCTCCGCTGCTGGAAACCTGGGTGCACTTGAGTGATGCTCAGTAGCGCCTCCACCTGTACAGGATTCTATAGTGTAGAATTACCCCATTACAGGACACATAAGAAATACATACGTGGTAAAACAGAACAGTTTTACTAGGTGCAAAGGAATATGATATACAGCCTACCAACCAGGCCACGCATGGCCGTACCTTCCCACTGGAGTCACTGTCCCCAGAGTACCTATGGGCCCTTGGGTACCCAACCAACCCGGTGTCCACCAAGTCAATACCCCACCCAATGTGTGGTACAGTGCTGCCCACTATAGTGTTGTAGGTGCACGTGTTACATTGGGTACCTGCCGGGTGCATCCACACCCGGGTGCGCTGATGTAGTGATGATAGGATCCACGATGTCCTCCACGCAGCCTCTGCCTCTACGTTGGGTGGGTCCCGTGTGGAGTGTACCACCTTATGCAATGTCTCTTTGTTGCAGGTGTCTGGTCCCAGATCACCTAAAGCCAGGATACAGCCGCGTCTGTCTGGGTCCCTCACTCTGGTACTACAGGGGCAGGGTCCCTATCTATGGGCCTGCCCCTGCAGCAACCACAAGCTGAGGGGAGTCAGGGCCTAGCTGGGGCCTAATGGGGTCTCTGGCCTAGTGCAGGTACCACAGACACCTGCACACACACCCTACCCTGATGGCGTCCCAGCTCCGACTGACTAACGTGTTCCAGCGCGCAAAATGTATCTAATTCCTGCCGGGGGATTGCTACAGCCCTATTGGCTGGTTCGCACCATGTGAGCTGCAACCCCAGTGGCTGCTGGAGTTTGTAGTTCCCCGTGGAGCCTGATACCTAATGGCCGCTTACCACTGCACATGCGCGGCATCTTGCGCATGCACAATTAAATTCAAGATGGCGATGCCCCGTTACGTGAGCCGCTGATACCTCTGGCAACCGGATCGCCTGCCAGACCGCTCCGCACAGCTCTGCAATCTCACCCCGCACAAGTGGAGATCAGGAGAAGGGAAAGGAGACCCAGGGGGGACCTAGCTACACTCTCACTCTGGTGAAACTCCAACGCTTCGCTTGGGACAGTGTACCCAACCATACAGAAAGTTCTATAATAAAAATGTAACTTATCACTCACAATGACTTTACTTTAGGGTATGCATTTCCGTGAACATTGCTATAACGGATTTCACCTTGCTACGAGCGCACTGCTGAGTCTCTGCTACGAGCCCACTGCTGCCCCAATTTGATCAGAGGTCACCCGATTTGGAGGATGCCTAACTCTCTGGCTCCGCCTGAACGGCTCTTCAGCGACTCCCTCTGTGGAGTAGTACACACAGTTCTGAGGCTCATTGAGGGTGTAAATGTCTCTGAATAGTCTCTTTGCGGAAACAAGTACGGGCTTCTAGGATTCAGAGCTTGGCTTGTTGGAGCCACCCTAGTAGGCATTGTCATTGGGGCCCTTTACCCGTAGCTCCTCCGGGAGGTTCTCCATGACTTTTGGGTCCACTTTGAGGGGGTCTCTCCATAGGATCCTCTACAGTCTCGTTAACGGTTTCTTCACCGTCTACATGATCATTGGTAGTCTCAGGGATAATTTCAGTTAGAGTCTCTTGGCTGGTTTCGGATTGTTCCAGCTCACTGTCCAGTGGTGGAGCCGGTATCTCTGGTTCAGTGTCTCTCACTTGTGGAATAGGGAGAAGATGGTTTCGGTGCCAGACCCTTACCTGGCCATCCGCGTCTTTTATGCGGTAGACCTGGAGGCCTGGCATCTGGGATTCAACCTCGAACACACCGTCACACCAACTGTCTGCTAGTTTATGTTTCCTGGGAATCCCGAGGTTGCAGAGAAGCATAGCATCTCCAGGACGGATTTCCCGGTATCTGACCTTGTGGTCATATCGCCTCTTGTTGGCGTTGAGTTGGGCGGCAGACTTTTCGGCTTGCTGGTAAGCCTGTTGCAAGTTTTCCTGGAGTCTTTGCGCATATTTGAAGTGCGTCATGTTGTGGATCCCGTCTGTTGACACTGGCAGCCTGGCTTCTCGCCCGAACATAAAAAAGTATGGGGAGAACCCAGTGGACTCGTGGTGAGTACAGTTATACGCATGTACTTAGGTCTCCACGTGCCGGCTCCACTCTGCCTTCTGAGCGCCCTTCAGGGTCCCCAGCATGTCCCACAGTGTCCTGTTGAACTGCTCCAGCAGGGCGTCTCCCTCCAGATGATACGGGGTCGCCCGAGATTTGGTGATGCCAAGGATTTTGAGTACAGATGCAGCGGCCGTTTTCGTACATTGCATGCGTTGTATACCTCGGAATACCCATGTCATGGCACGTGATTTCTTCCAACCTTACCGCCTTAAGACGCGTGTTGACTCGTGTTTTATCGAGTGCAGAAATTGGCATTTTAGTGTTCTCATTTTTAAACACCTGCAAATTGACACCGTAGCACAGTACTGCACCCAAAGAAATCAGAATCCATGAAATTCAAACAAATCAACCGCGGTAAACAGGTGTTTTTAGCGCGTGAATGCCGTGTGGAATACAGCAGAGCACACGAAAGCGGCTCCGTAAAATGTTCGAATAACGGCCACTGCATCTGTAGCTCCCGAATCAGTTTGCTTTCAAAATCCCGGCCTTGGTCGGAATGAAGGCGGTTAGGCAAGCCATAGTGTACGAAATACCTTTCCCACAGTATCTTTGCCACCGCGATGGCTTTCTGGTCTTTGGTGGGGAAGGCCTGTACATACCGTTTATAAATGGTCCATGACGACCAGCACGTTACATATACCTCGGGCATCAGGCTCAATGCACAGACAGTCCATGCACACCAAATCCATGGGACCAGAACTCTTCAGATGAGCCATTTGTGGGGTTCTGGTAGGGAGGGTTTTACGTTGTATGTACCTTGTACAGTGTTGGCACTGTCTCTCCACTAACTCTTGCATCTTTGGCCTGAAGAATCAGTCTCGGACCAACCCAAAGGTCTTCTCCAACCTGAGATGGCCATGGTAGTCATGCAGTGACTTCAGAACCATGTACTGAAGACTCCGTGGCAGGACCAGTTGTCATCGACTCGGGTGGTTGTGGTATTGTACCACCCGATAGAGTAGACCATTTTGAATTTGTTGGCTTCTCTCAGGAGGATGGTGACCATGTCGATGGGGGCATGTTTTCGAATTGCAGGCTTGTTTTTTTGGCTGGCCTGGCAGATGATACCAGCTACGGGGTGCCGAATCTGCTATTGAACCATATCCCTCCATGCTATGATCTTATCATGGGTGATGCTCATCCCTTCTGGGTCACAGTAAGCGGCGGGGATGGCTTTGTATTGGCATTCTAAGGAATCTGCGACCCTCAACTCTGAGAAGGCCATTCTGTCTTCTATGACAGCGGCCGTGTTCACATAGCTCTCATCCCTGGTCCCGGGATCTCCTCTCAGAGGTCATCGTCTGGAGTGGTGCTCAGTCCTGGTCTTCGGGATAGGGCATCTGCTCCGATATTCAGAGGCCCCGGTTTATATTTCTGCATGAATTCGTAGTTTGATAACGCTGCCAGCCATCGGTGGCCGGTAGCATCCAGTTTGGCGGATGTTAGTATGTAGGTGAGTGGATTATTATCCGTCCTCACTTCGAAAGTTACGCCGTACAAATAGTCATGGAGCTTGTCCACGATAGCCCACTTGGGGGCGAGGAACTCCAACTTGTGTACAGGATAATTCTGCTCGCTGGGAGTCCAACTGCGGCTGATATATGCTACTGGTCGGAGCCCCTCCGGATGTTTCTGGTGTAAGACTGCACCTAAGCCATTGAGATTGCATCGACATGGAGGACGTATGGCTGCTCTGGGTCGGCATAAGCGAGAATAGGCGCCTCTGTTAAGATCTTCTTCAGACCCGGGAAATCCCGCTCGCAATCGGTCGGCCATTTATCTTCGAACAGCTGTCTAGCGGAGGTGGCCTTTCGCCCTGTATCCTCGGAGTATATTTTGAGGAGATTGTTGAGGGGCTTGGCCTTACTTGAATACCCCTCCACAAATCAGCGATAGTAACCGCAGAAGCCAAGGAAAGGGCGTAGCTCCATGACGTTTTTAGGTCGCGGCCAATTCACCACGGCCTCCACTTTGGCTGGATGTCATGGTAGACCAGGGCTTACCAACAAATTAAACCGGGATTCTGGTTTGAGCACACAAGATTAGTAAAATAAATTGTAATTTTTTTTTGTTTTTTAAGACAAACACATAATTCTTACAATTACAGTCAATATACACTTACTGGGATGGGGAAACTAAATAAAATGTCCACAAAACAAATCAAAGTCTCTGGGCACTCCTGCATGCATGCAAGTGGGTGCGCGGTTTGAGTCCTGCGACAGTCCTTGGCTAGGGGCGCAACTTGCCAGCCCGCTATCTCCGCAAAAAAATAAAGTCTTTTGTACAGTCCTTACAGGATTCATTAGTGAATCCTCAGCTCAAACGAATTCTGGAAGAGGGGTGCAATTCTTCGTTACGATGTAGTTAACCCCTCACACTCCAGAACCGCTGATGCTGTAGCTTGGACGTATCTTGGTAAAACTGAAATGAATTTGACTGGGACTGGGCTGCAGGCATTTTTATAAAGTTAAGGGTCCTATACCTAACATATACACCCAATCCTCTTGTGGGAATAATTTTTCCCACCTATCTCCGACTTGCCAGTACCTTACAAAGAGGGGAGAAGTTGCTTTCCGGTTTGCACAGAGCATGTGCTAACCTCACACCTGAGCTGCTTAGCATACCAGGCCCAACTCCTAACGTGGCGACAGTAAGTCTGGGGTTTAGCTACCAAGTGTGAAGTGCCCATAATTCCCACCGGGTATCTGGCAATTAACAATATCCTTGCTACCCTAACACCTGGGGTCTCTGAGGCTTTTCAACTCCGAACTTCTCATAGACTCTGGGGCACCACCTTAGCAGGGGGCCTTTTGAAGTTCGGTGATGAAAAATCCCTCAGCTCATTAATCCATAACATATGGGCATGTTAATGGATTCAGAACAGGAAAGGATTCCCACCGGGTATCTGGCAATTAACAATATCCTGGCCACCCTAACACCTAGGGTCTCTGAGGCTTTTCAACTCCGAATTTCTCATAGACTCTGGGGCACCACCTTAGCAGTGGGGCTTTTGAAGTTCGGTGATTAAAAATCCCTCAGCTCATTAATCCATAACATATGGGCATGTTAATGGATTCAGAACAGGAAAGGATTCCTGTCTACATTTTAAAACATGTATCAAAAAGGAGAAAAGGAAACCTAGTATATAAGCACTCTGTCACAACTGAATGTATAGTGCATGTGTTAAAATACCTTATTAATACCAATAAATAAAAGAGGGGGGTTTAAAATATGGTGTATATCAAACTGTACGTGACTGTCATCTGTAACGTAACTCTGGTAAGTTAGGTTGATGAGACATATGGAGATCCCTGATAGATGTTCAGGATCTATTGCTATGATATAGCTGCCTATGAATATACTGTAGGACTGGGGTCGTCACCGGGCCACTGTTTAGATGTTCTGTCCCCGTAGGGACGGATCCAAGGTATATAATGGTAATTGACTATGTAATGGGTCCTCTATAGATCCGTGGCAAGGGTAGTGATAATAGATTCAATTAATGTGACTACCTATATGTATACTCGTTGCAGAGTTAGTGAGTAGCCTCCTAGACTGTATGGTAGGTAATAGGGTTAAGCTAAGGCACTCGAGAGAGACCCATGGATGAGTTTTTTCCCCAAACCTCCACTAGCCTATAGACTGATATGGTATGTACTGAGAAGTGACCAAGTATCACTCACAGTTAATTCATCAGGCAAATGCAACCAGATAGGTACTGATGTAGTCTCCAGTTCAGGCTAAAGCGGGGGATATGTGATGTCCCCCGAAGATGGTCTACAGCTAGTCTCCTGTGTTGGAGATATTAGTGTAAGGTGTAAACCCTCATAACACTTGTCCAAGGAGGGTAACTGACTGACATAGTGTGTGCATAATGAAATTCACAACCATAGTATCATACGTGTTATGCACTAATTAGAGCCTTTCTTGGAGGGGGGGGGGGGGGGGTTGCACTGTACATGATATGCAGGGCACACTAGGTGGTGCAATGGTAAATGATGATACTTAGCATTAGGGGGCACTGCTATCGTAGAGCTCCTTGTATCCAGAGCTAAAGACTAGCCGATTTCTGCCCCAGGGTGGCAGGTATCGTGTACAGCAAAACAAGTGAACAAGTAGTTCACGTACTCCCCTCTCCATGCCTCAGTAATGTAAATGAATAAGTGGTAGCTAACCTTAGTGTGGAACTGAGATCTCAGCGCAGTGGCTGATCAGGTACAGTCTCTCTCGTAGACACCTGTGTTCCTGGTGTAGGGGTGCATGCTGGTAACAGAATCCAGGTTGCCCGCTGCATAGTGTGCTGCTAAAGTGAGAGGCTAGTCCTGTCAGTTGCTACAGTAGGTACCGTTTTTTTAAATATCACTGCTCTGACCAATCGCGCTGCTAGTGGAATACTCTCAATAGCCTACGGGGTTATGCGGTGACTGTACCTGATCAGCCACTGACAGGACTACGAGACACAGGTGTCTACGAGAGAGACTGTACCTGATCAGCCACTGCGCTGAGATCTCAGTTCCACACTAAGGTTAGCTACCACTTATTCATTTACATTACTGAGGCATGGAGAGGGGAGTACGTGAACTACTTGTTCACTTGTTTTGCTGTACACGATACCTGCCACCCTGGGGCAGAAATCGGCTAGTCTTTAGTTCTGGATACAAGGAGCTCTACGATAGCAGTGCCCCCTAATGCTAAGTATCATCATTTACCATTGCACCACCTAGTGTGCCCTGCATATCATGTACCGTGCAAACCCCCCCCCCCTCTCCAAGAAAGGCTCTAATTAGTGCATAACACGTATGATACTATGGTTGTGAATCTCATTATGCACACACTATGTCAGTCAGTTACCCTCCTTGGACAAGTGTTATGAGGGTTTACACCTTACACTAATATCTCCAACACAGGAGACTAGCTGTAGACCATCTTCGGGGGACATCACATATCCCCCGCTTTAGCCTGAACTGGAGTCTACATCAGTACCTATCTGGTTGCATTTGCCTGATGAATTAACTGTGAGTGATACTTGGTCACTTCTCAGTACATACCATATCAGTCTATAGGCTAGTGGAGGTTTGGGGAAAAAACTCATCCATGGGTCTCTCTGGAGTGCCTTAGCTTAACCCTATTACCTACCATACAGTCTAGGAGGCTACTCACTAACTCTGCAGCGAGTATACATATAGGTAGTCACATTGATTGAATCTATTATCACTACCCTTGCCACGGATCTATAAAGGACCCATTACATAGTCAATTACCATTATATACCTTGGATCCCATCCCTACGGGGACAGAACAGCATCTAAACAGTGGCAGGTGACGGCCCCAGTCCTATATTCATAGACAGCTATATCATAGCAATAGATCCTGAACATACTGTTTGATATACACCATATTTTAAACCCCCTTTTTTTATTTATTGGTATTAATAAAGTATTTTAACACATCCACAATACATTCAGTTGTGACAGAGTGCTTATATACTAGGTTTCCTTTTCTCCTTTTTGATACATTTCTGTTCTTACCTAGTCAGCACCTCACATTGGTTCATCATCCAGCTGTGCGGGTGTTCTCTGTATATATACATTTTAAAACACCACTACAATACAGTTTATTTGTAAATGTATGTTCTGCTTATGTAACAATTATCAACCTTATGTTTGTTCGTGGTTTCTTTTTACCTAGCTGCACTCCAAAAATTAGAGTGCTAGCTCTTTCCTAACAAAGTTATCCACTTAATTGAAGGGGCTCTGTGATGTGGGCTGCGGTTTGATCTAAACTCGGCCTGGGGTACAAGCCGGCATTCAATGTATCCGTCCTGGCTTTGATCGGTAACTACAGGCGCGGGACACCAATTCAGCGTAAGTGGATAATGAGACATCCGGAAAGATTGTAGCAAGAAGGTACTTCAGCTAAACGGCAGACCAGTTATTCAATTGAGTTTACGGTTTCATCGTCTGTGGTCTAAAAACTGATACCTATCTTGAAAGCAGCTACTTATTCACGGGCACACTTCTTCCATCAGCGCTTGTCACAGTGCTAGCAGCTCCCCCTTGTGTCGCAAATACAGTTAGCACATAGTTCATTCATTCATTGAACTGCAGCTAGCTTCAGAGCTGCAAAATAGGGACAATAAAGATAGTGTAGGGGAAAACATGTAATTATGGGTATAATACATTTTAACCCCTTTCAGCCCCAACAGGCTGCAAAACAGGGACCATAACGGTAGGGTAGGGGAAAACATGGTATTATGGGGACAATACATTTTAACCCCTTCACTCCCAACAGGGCCTAGGGTTAACCAGCCGGACATAATACCTTTATTATTGGCCTGGTTAGCCCTCTCCCGCCACACTTGATCAGTGGCAATCCCTTCGGCAGATACAATATGCCCAGCACCTTTAGCAGCCGCTCTTCATGTTCCTCTAAGGTCTTACCAAAGACAATTATATTGTCCAGGTATACCAAACATTCCTGGCGATTCATGTCACCAATGGTTTTCTCCATTAGATGTTGGAAAGTTGCGGGAGCTCCACAGATGCCTTGGGGCATACGCGTAAATTGATAGAAGCACAGGAGATAGACGAAGGTGGTCTTCAACACTCATCGGTACCTGGTAGTACCCAGATTGCAAGTCCAGAACACTAAACCACTGGCTTCAAGTTAGAGCGTTGAGAAGCTCTTCGATGCGGGGAAGAGTGTACTGATCGGGTACGGTGTGGTTGTTCAGTGTCCAGTAGTCGACACACAATCTTACTGACCCATTCTTCTTCCTCACCACCACCATGGGCGAAGCCTAGGGACTTGTGATTCGGTCACAATCTCCACTGTTTCCATGTCTTGTAAGACGTGCCGTACATCATCCACATCCCGAGGGACGATGCGACGAGAATGCTCTCGGAAGGGTGTAGTGTCTCTAAGCCTGATGGAGTGTTGGGCTCTGCAGCTGCAACCCACATCCATCTCACTCGTGGCGAATACGGCTCTGCGTTCTTCTAATTTGGCTGTTAGCCGATCTTTCCATTCGGCTGGTATGAGTTGAGTCTCCGAAGTTGAATGTCAGTTTTGCTGGCTGTTCGGACACCACAGCAGCATTCACCTGAGGCATCGTTTCCACTGGGGTGACGGGATATATGTGGCCCAATCATCATCCTTGATCGAAGGCCATGGAGTATGGAGAGATATTTTTGACGAACACTTTCATTTGTCCAGGAATCTTGGAAGTTCATTCCCGCACTTCTGGTATCAGCTTGTAGCCTCGCTGGGCATTTTCCTCTGGCATGCTTTCCAGAGAAAAGAGGTGGTCAGCCTCGTCTCAGTTGGGGTAGCAGCACAATGTGGCCATGCGCTTCACTCCCCTGGTGGAATCTCTGTTAGCCCTGCTTGCAGATTGAAGAGATCTCCATGACGGTCTAGGGCAGATATCTTGCAATACTTGTGACAGAGTGAAGTCAACTCCTATCAGTTACGCCTGGGAGACATATGTCTGAGTGCTTCATCCAGCACTCATAAGGGTTAACTAAGGTGGAAGTTAGGAAATCAGAACTCTTTAGCTGACACCTGAGAGCCAGCAAGGTAGATAAAGGATCATGTGACTGGCAGTAGCTGCCAGAGAGAGAGAGAGAGAGAGAAGCACACTGCTGCGTGAGCCCTTAGCCAGAGGGATTTCACCAAAGACTACTTCAACTAAAGTAAGGATTATTCATTTGTTTACTGACTGCTTAAAGTACCCTTATGGTTTGGTTCTGGTTTAGCCAGCCAGCCTGCTAGATAGGTCTGCTGTGTTATTAGTCAGTTTTTCTCCCAAAGTGTGGCAGGATTTATTTTGTTAAAGGGACAGTGTACCCGCATGTTATGTTACTGTGGAGAAATAAAGCCACTGAACGTTTTTATTTATCCTGAAACTATACGTGTGGACTGTTCCCTGACCTCGGCTACAGGCCGTCCTGCCACAGGTGGTGTCAGAAGTGGGACGTCAGACGTCCCTTGTATCTGAAGGGACACACAAAAAAAAAATGGAGACATTTTTTTCTCAGTTCCTTGAGCAACAGCTCTAGCTAGCAGAGAAGCAAGCAGAGCGACTAGCCCAGCAAGATGAGCGACAAGCCCAGCAAGCTGAGCGACAAGCCCAGCAAGATGAGCAACAGGCCCGGCGAGAGGAAAAGCTACTCCAACTGCTGGTCAAAGGCCCAACCCCAGGCAGACCAGGGATTCCAAATAACCCACCGGTGATGCTGCCTAAAATGAAGCCAAACGAAGACCCAGAGGCATTTCTCCTCACTTTTGAAAGGGTAGCCACGGCCCACGGCTGGACAGTTGATCGCTGGGTAACGACTCTGGCTCCACTCCTCATAGGGGAAGCTCAGGCAGCCTACCAGGCTCTTCCCCCGGATGAGGCCATGGACTATCAGAAACTAAAGGCTGCTATTCTGGATCGCCTAGGCCTCACGCCAGAGACCTACCGACAGCGGTTCCGGACAGTCAAATATACAAACCGAGACAGACCCCGGGTCGTAGCCCACAGCTTAGTAGACTTATGTGCCAGGTGGATACAACCGGAAAAACATGACAAAGCAGAGATCCTTGAACAGTTTGTGCTCGAGCAGTTCATACAGATACTGCCTCCCTCCTCCCGCTCCGGGGTAAAAAGACACCCTGCATTTTCCCTGGATTCAGCGGTCCGCTTGGTGGAAAACTTCCTGGGCGACGACACCCAACAGGATAGCTGGGAACGGCCGGTGCAAACACCAGTTGCTTCCGGTGATACTAGAGGCAGGAGAGCAGACAATCGAGGGATCTACAACCCGCCAGCTCGGGAGATCCAGTCAACCCGATCGGAAGACCCTTTCCCATCTTGGAGGGTTCCTGGTACAAACTCCCGCAGAGACGCCCAGCCTGGGTCCGAGGCCACTGGATCACTCAAGGGAGGCCGCCACCCACAGTATTCCCCGAGAACCTGGACTCCTGTCACCCACCCGGTGGAGAGGATAACCCCACCAACCAGAAGGGAGAACCCCATCCAACAGCGGAGAGGTCCAAACACCGAGCCCCGTCGAGAGCTTCCGCGGATGACCGAGTTTGCGGACTCAGGAGATGAGGAAATGGACTGTTCATATGGCAGAACCACTGCCACAGCTTGTCTCCGAGGGGACCACAATCCGTGGTTAGTCCCAGCATCTCTGGAGGGGACAAAAGTAAACGCCATGCTGGACTCGGGCTCTGGAAAAACCCTGATCCTAGAGGGCCTAATTCCAAGCAATAGACTATCTTATGACTCTCCTTGGAATATCGAGTGTATCCATGGGGATACAAAGAGATACCCGACGGCGAACGTTACACTGCGTATCCAGGATCAAGAGGCTAGCCTACTAGTGGGAGTTGCTCCCTGGCTACCTGCTCCTGTTCTACTTGGCCAAGACTGGCCCTACCTCGAAACATTGTTGGCCCCCACTCCTACGGAGCCTACTTCTCTGGTACCGGAGAAGCCCAGAGACTTGTTCCCTTTTTCCCCAGAGATTTTCCCCCATAGACACCATGTCCCAAAGACACATAAACAGAGACGTGTGGAAAAAGAGGACTGGTTAAGAAAGGCTGGGACTTTTGGTAACATTAGTCAGCCCAAAGGACTGCAGGTCATGGCCGGGGATGACCAGGGTGGGGAACAGATAGATACGGGAGTGTTGCCAGACCTGGATCTTCCTGACTTCCGTCAGAGGCAGAGGGAGGACCCAGCTCTGGCTAGACAATATGAGAAGGTGGTACAGGTCAACAACAAGATAATAGATGAACAAGGTGTAAAAGTGTTTCCACATTTTGAACTGTTGAATGACATACTATATCATGTGAATAAGGTTACACAAACAGGGGAGGTCATTCGACAGATGCTAGTCCCTAAAGGGTTGATTAAAACAGTGTTTACCCTAGCCAATACTCTCCCATGGGGTGGTCATTTGGGCAGAGATAAGACCACGGACCGCATCTCGTCCCGTTTTTACTGGCCAGGCATACATCGTGACATCATGAAACTATGTGAGACATGTCCTGAATGCCAGTTAACTAGCCAAAAAGGACAGAAGCCGGCTCCTTTGGTTCCTCTGCCCTTGGTAGCCGTCCCATTCGAGAGAATTGGGGTAGATCTGGTCGAATCTTTAGAACCCTCTGCGAAGGGACATAAATTTATACTCGTTGTTGTTGATTATGCCACCAGGTATCCTGAGGCCTTCCCTCTGAGATCAGCCACTGCTAAACAGGTTACTCACAGGCTGTTTGAACTGTTTTCTAGGGTAGGACTTCCACAAGTAATGTTAACTGACCAGGGAACAAATTTCATGGCAAAGTTAATGCAGGATGTCCTGAAGTTATTGGAGGTAAAATCCGTCCGGACCTCGGTCTACCATCCTCAGACTGATGGAATGGTAGAGAGGTTTAACCGTACTTTAAAAACTATGCTTAGGAAGTTTTTGGACACTGAAAAGCGAGCTTGGGATGAACTTCTCCCTTTCCTGTTGTTTGCGGTACGAGAAGTTCCCCAATCATCCACAGGCTTCTCCCCATTTGAGCTCCTATATGGACGCCAACCTCGGGGTATTCTCGACCTACTGAAGGAATCCTGGGAGGAGGAGCCTTCCCCCTCCAAGAATACCCTTCAGTATGTCATAGACCTTAGAAACCGACTAGACATGATAGGTCGGTTTGCTAAGGAAAACCTCAAATCTGCTAAAGAACGTCAAGAGAGGCAGTACAACCAAAATCCTCGCTTGAGGGTCTTCCAACCTGGGGACCAAGTGATGCTACTACTACCGACATCAGAGAGTAAACTCCTTGCGAAGTGGCAGGGTCCTTTCCAAGTTCTCCGCCGCACCGGGGAGGTGAACTATGAGATCTCTCAACCAGGGTCCAGGAAGGGTAAACAAATCTACCACGTGAACCTCCTGAAAACCTAGAAAACGATGAGATCGCTGTTCATTCACCCTCGGGAAGGAGAGACGGATTTGGGTCCAAAGCTTCCAAAGGGTAGTACGTACACTGACCATCAGGTTCCCATGGGAGAGCAGTTAACAACGGAACAAAGGTCAGACCTACTTGATGTATGTGACAAGTTCCCAGATGTTTTTTCTGAGCTGCCAGGGCAGACTGATTTAGTGTCCCATAGGATTGAGACAGAACCTGGCGTAAAAGTACGGTCCCGTCCCTATAGATTGCCAGAGGGCCGACAAGACCTGGTAGAGAGGGAGATAATAGACATGTTGGAATTGGGCGTGATCGAGGAGTCCCACAGCGAATGGTGTAGCCCTATCGTGTTGGTCCCTAAACCAGATGGGAAGGTGATGTTTTGCGTGGATCTGCGAAAGGTAAATGCTTTATCCAGATTTGATGCATATCCAATGCCTAGGGTGGATGAATTGATTGATTCGCTTGGTAAAGCAGAGTATATCTCCACCCTAGATCACACGAAAGGATATTGGCAGATACCTCTAGCGGAAGAATCCAAATGCAAAACTGCCTTCGCCACCCCTCGGTTTATACCAATTCGTCACTATGCCATTTGGGTTACATGGGGCTCCAGCCACGTTCCAAAGGTTAATGGACAAGGTACTACGACCCTATAGGGCTTATGCCGCGGCCTACTTGGATGACATTGTCATCTATAGCAGACACTGGCAGTCTCATATAAAAAGGTTAAGGGCAGTCCTAATGTCCTTAAGAGAAGCAGGGCTTACTGCAAATCCCAAAAAATGTGCCCTGGGTAAATCCACTACAAAGTACTTGGGGGAGGGATAGTAAAGCAACTATCTAGCAAGGTTGCCGCCATAAAGGAAGTCCCCACCCCACAGACAAAGACACAGGTCCGCTCCCTTTTGGGGTTAGCAGGGTATTACCGGCGGTTTATCCCCAATTTTTCAGAAATATCTGCACCCCTAAAAGATCTGACAAAAAAGAGTGCCCCGACCCAAGTTAAATGGTCTTGGGAGTGCCAAGACGCCTTTGACATGCTAAAAAAGTGCCTGTCAAGAGGGCCCCGCTCTTCGGAGCCCAGATTTTAAAGAGCCCTTCATCATCCAGACGGATGCCTTAGAGGTAGGACAGGGAGCAGTGCTGTCTCAGCAATTTGATGGTGTTGAACACCCCATACTATTCATCAGCCGGAAGCTGTTCCCAAGGGAAGTGAGGTATTCCGTTATTGAGAAGGAGTGCCTTGCTGTAAAATGGGCAATTGAGGCCTTGAGACATTATGTCGCCGGAGTACACTTCACCCTGGTCACTGACCATGCGCCCTTGAAGTGGTTAAACACCATGAAGGACACAAATCCAAGGTTGACCAGGTGGTATATTGCCCTCCAACCCTTCTCTTTTGATATTCAGCATAGACCTGGAAAGGACCATGGAAATGCTGATTTTTTGTCAAGGGAAGGAGTGGAGGGTCGGGCTTCAGCCGTGTGGGACACTAGCCACACACAAACAGGGGAGGTATGTGACAGAGTGAAGTCAACTCCTATCAGTTACGCCTGGGAGACATATGTCTGAGTGCTTCATCCAGCACTCATAAGTTTTAACTCAGGTGGAAGTTAGGAAATCAGAACTCTTTAGCTGACACCTGAGAGCCAGCAAGGTAGATAAAGGATCATGTGACTGGCAGTAGCTGCCAGAGAGAGAGAGAGAGAGAGAGAAGCACACTGCTGCGTGAGCCCTTAGCCAGAGGGATTTCACCAAAGACTACTTCAACTAAAGTAAGGATTATTCATTTGTTTACTGACTGCTTAAAGTACCCTTATGGTTTGGTTCTGGTTTAGCCAGCCAGCCTACTAGATAGGTCTGCTGTGTTATTAGTCAGTTTTTCTCCCAAAGTGGAGCAGGATTTATTTTGTTAAAGGGACAGTGTACCCGCATGTTATGTTACTGTGGAGAAATAAAGCCACTGAACGTTTTTATTTATCCTGAAACTATACATGTGGACTGTTCCCTGACCTTGGCTACAGGCCGTCCTGCCACAATTCTCCTCCAAAAGAATGGGATGGAGGGTTAGGCTATCCAGAGGCAGTTCACAGGCTTCTTTCAGGTAGACCCTGATTATTGCCAGCACTATATATGTGTTAGTTTCCAGTATAATCGGGTAATTGGGATGTGCTCGGGGCATACTAGTGCCTCCACATCCATAGGGTGTGATTTGCCTGTGTTCAGCTGAAGTATCTTCAGCCGAACCTTCACTATCCCTTCAATGCGATAATCCTCATTGCTAAGCTCCCTCACTTTCATATACTCTGCTGACTGCAAGGGGCGATGTTAAAGGTATTGGTTATTGAACCCTCTGTACACGATTGTCACTTGAGACCCAGTTTCCAACAATGCTGATGAATAGACATCGTACAGGAGAACAAGTATGATAGCGGCTGGTCCTACCCGAATGTAAGCATCCAATGCTGGGGTTCCATCATTGGGGTTTTGCTCAGGAGGGTTATCGGGGGGCGGGGAAGTGGTTTCGTCCAATGGGGCAGGGGTTTCGGCGGTGTGAACCCTGCAGATCATTACGTTGGGGTGGAAATTCTTAGTTTGAGTTTTTTTTTCCTCGGCCATTCATTGGAGAAGTGGCCCCCACCCACAGCTGTAGCAAATGATGCCACCGGGGGAAGTGCGGGCCTTATAGGTAGGAGATACTCTCCCTGATGGTTTGGACTTGATGGCAGGTGGCTTTTATTGGGAGTCCTCCTCCGTACTATTGAGTTCCTTAACCTTCAGAGTGGATGCTCCCTTGGGTTCACCCTTGAGGGGCTCTTTGGTCGTCTTAGGGGCATGGAAGTGCAGCTGAAATTCGTGCTTCCTGACATGCCGCATTAAGTTCATGTAGCTGGGAGGTACTGTGGAGGCTGAAGTGGGCCGTATCACAAGGGCTATTGGGTGGGAAGGATGTGATCCCTTCAGCAGTTGCTTGAAATGGTACTGGTCCACTTCTGCAGCCGAAATAATATTCTTAGAGAGAAGCATCCACAGGGTTAGTTGGAGCCTGCAGACAATTCCTCTTACTACATCTGGGGGAGAACCCTGACTTGAGCCATGCGCTCATCCTCATCATCTTTGCTTGTGTAGGACTTGGTCAGTAGTTCCATCAACTCGTGAGCAGTAACTTCTGCCTCTGTGTTCCGATGCATTCGTACCAGACACTCAACCAGCCTGTGTCGCTTGACGACTTTGATCACGACCACTCGTCTAGCACATGAAGAGCGTGTTCCAACCAAGTCTCAAACCCTTCTTCTCCTAAGGGCGTAGGCACTATCCCAGAGAAGGCCTTGAGCTGTCTGTAATTTTGTGACTGTGAAGACATAGTGAGGGCCTCCACTAGTTGCGGTAGGGTCACGTCCAGTACTTAGCCACCACTTGCTAAGCGACTATCGGTTCCATGCCTGGGGCTAGGGATTGGTGTAAAACTTCTCGCCTGTGGGCTAGGGGGAGGTGACTGTGGTGGACTCCCGGCCCACTTGGTGGTTCTATGTAAGGTATTTGAAGTGAATATTACCCGAGGTAGGGATACTTCCAGTCTGGCCAGAGAGCTGGTGGCCACATTCATGGTCTTCCACTCTCCAAGATGGTAAGGGGAGGGGGAGACCTTGATTGGTGGGGAAACGCTTGTGGAGGGTTCCACCGGATGGGGTAGTTTGAGGGAATGCTAGCCCAGGGTATGAGTGGGCACCCTTGTGGTAATGTCTCTGGCAGGTATATCACCTGTGGGGCACCTTCAGGGCATATTTCTTGCTCTGTGGCTAGCAGCACTACACTCTCTTGGCGAGTGATGTCATACTTCCTGCTGATAATCCTAACATGGCTCATGCCAGGGGACCTTTTTACTTGGTCGCGGACAGTGAACATGGAGGTTAGGGTGGGGACTCCTCCCACTATGACCACGTGTCACTAAGGTTTTTGGAGCTCTAAGGCCCAATCATGGACCTGCTGCGGCGTGGGCATAAACATGGTGAATCTGGGGGTTCCACAATCTTAGACTGCTGAGTAGGGCACCCCAGGTCTGAGATCTCAGCAGCGCCTCCAATTGTAGTGCACTTTCCCCCACCCCCTGGGAGATGTGTGGCTACGGTGTTGGATGCGGTGCAATACCTGCTGGTATACAGAAGATCTGAGTCTCCACTGCTGGAAACCTGGGGTGCACCTGAGTGATACTCGTTAGCGCCTCCACGGGATTCTATAGTGTAGATTGACCCTGTTACAGGACACATAAGAAATGCACACGTGGTATAATAGAACAGTTTTACTAGGTGCAAAGGAATATGATATACAGCCTACCAACCACGCCACACACGGTCGTACCACAGTACCTAGAGGCCCTTGGGCACCCAACCAACCCGGTGTCCACCAAGTCAATACCCCACCCAATGTGTGGTACAGCGCTGCCCACTATAGTGTTTTTGGGTACCTGCCGGTTGCGTCCACACCTGGGCGTACTGACGTAGCGATGATGGGATCCATGGATTCAAGATGTCCTCTATGAAGCCTCCGCCTCTACGTTGGATGGGTCCTGTGTGGAGTGTACCACCGTATGCAATATCTCTTTGTTGCAGGTATCTGGTCCCAGATCCAGGGGCAGAGTGGGTCCCTCACTCTGGTACTACAGGGGCAGGGTTCCTATATATGGGCCTGTCCCTGCAGCAACCACAAGCTGAGGAGTCAGGGCCTAGCTGGGGCCTAATGGGGTCTCTGGCCTAGTGCAGGTGTCACAGACACCTGCGCACACACACACCCTACCCTGAAGGCGTCCCAGCTCTGACTGACTAACATGTCAGAGGACACGAAAGGTATCTAATTCCTGCAGGGGGAATGTTACAGTCCTATTGGCTAGTTCGCACCCTGCGAGCTGCAACCCCAGTGGCTGCTGGGGCTTGTAGTTCCCCTCTGAGCCTGATACCTAATGACCGCCTCGCGCTCCTACCACTGCACATGCCCGGCATCTTGCTCATGCACAATTGAATTCAAGATGGCGATGCCCTGCTACGGGAGCCGCAATACCTCCGGTGACTGGATCGCCCACCAGACCGCCCGCACTGCTCTGCAATCTCCCCCCGCACCAGCGGAGGTAAGGGGAAGGGAAAGGGGACCCAGAGGGGACCTAGCTACAAAACAATACAACTGAACACAGATTACAGTACCATTTCTTATTTTCACTTCAAAACCTATACTTTGGCCCAGATCCCCAAAGCTGTGTCAAGTGACTTAATGTGACTTTACCCTAACTTAAGGTCACGCAATATTTGTGTCCAAATCACATATCTTCAAAGGACAATAATGCTATATAAAGCCATGTTTTCTCCTATAGAGAACAAAGCGTAAACTACTGTATACCGGCTGCTAGTACATGTCCACAAAAGTGCATTGTAGGCTTGAAACGTCATTCTATGCAGCTGTTTTCCAATAAAATTAAGATGTTTTTAATACTTATACTGAAGATTTGGTGATCCTTGTAAGGAGATGTCAGACCATGAGTCCTATTCAGAGTGCCGTTTTAATATTGTTACCTGTACCCACCACCTTAAGTAATTAAGTACTCTACATCAGGGGGGCACAAACTTTTTTCCCCTGCACCCCCCTGCCGGATGTCCTCCTCTCCTCTCGCCCCCCTCCCTCCTCCTTCTTACCTTGATTCCCGGCATCTGGACGTCATGACGTCACGTTGCTATAGCAACGTGACGTCACATGACCCCATGGCGTAATTTGACACCGCGTTGCCATGGTGACGCGTATCCAGATGCTGGCTGAATCAAGGTAAGTAGGGTTACAGAGGCCCTGCAGCTCCCCTGGCACTTAATTTAAGTGCCTTCGGGAAGTGCGCGGGGCCTCTGTAAATCCCACGCCCCCCGCCGGTAATCTCGCGCCCCCCACTTTGCGCATTGCTGCTCTACATAACTATCACAGTGATATATTTTACTTGCAGATCAGGTCTCTTCTGGGGATTTTCATTACACTTACATAGTGCCGATTGGGTTACTTTGGCACAGAAACTACAATTGGAGTCAATGGGAGTTTTCATGCAACACTGCCCTGATAACCACTATCACAATTTATTGAATAACCCCTTTATCTATTCCCGGTAGTTTCGTATAATGGCTGCCTCAGCTCTGCATATGCTGTCTGTGCAATGTACAAATAAGGCATAATCTTGTTACATTTCTACCTGTGTCTCAGGCGAGTTGTAATCACTGTGGGCAGCTTTAAAACTGTGTAAATATCCCTGATACTATAGATTCCTGTCTATACACAGTGCCAAGTGCACTGCAAGCGGTGTAAGAAACATAAGTGAATTAAAACTGTCAGAAAAGAAGGAAAGATAAGCCACGGAAAGACTAACCCCTGATATTTCTGAGCAGTAATGGGGTAATCTGATTGACTAATCAGTTGTCATTGCCTGGTAATGGTGTTGGGTAATGTAAAGGCAGTTTTTGTCTTTTTATAAAGAGTGATGTGAATCCAATCCCTGCTGAAAGTATAAACCTTGCACTCAAGAGCATACACTAAGAAAATATAGTCACTGAACATTATTAACTATAAATCATCTCCTATTCCTGAGATCAAATCGAAGGACTTTATGTCTTCACAATAACCGGTTATACTGTCATTATCAATGCAATAATCATTGCAATTGCATTGCAATAGGCATTGTCACAGAGAGAGAGAGGAATAAAAATAACTTTATTTATATAGAGCTTTTCTCCCAATGGCACTCAAAGCACTTCACGGTTACAAAAAGGAAACCATTAGAAAACATTTAAGGTTATAAAAGAGACCAAGCACAAGTAAGGGTACAATACAGGGTGGGACAATACTGTAGCTATTCAATGCCGGCCAGGTTGTGGTTCGTTAATTAAATGCCTGGGAAAACAGGCAGGTCTTGAGACTTTTTATAGATTTCCAGAGAGGCGACCTCTCGAACTATACAAGGCAGACTATTCCAAAGAGTGTGAGCAGTGTGGCTTAAAGCTCAGGCCCCAAAGGAAACCGGGAGAAAAAAAAGAGAGAGGGGGAGGAGAGAGATAGGGAACAAGAACGAGGCAAAAGATTAACAATTAAATACCTGATAATTTGCACAGAACACGGAAATCCTGTCCCAAAGAAAATGAGACCCACATACCTCTAAGCCTCCCTCCCCCTCCAACTGTAGCACCGCACTGCTCAGCTAAATGATCAATAGTCTCCCAAGTGCTAATATCCTCACTACAGAAAAGGACCCCCCATAGACTTTCATTGTATCTCCCTCTACAAGAAATGATTAGTCAACAACGACTGGAATTATTTGACGCCATAGACTTTCATGAGATCTTCTTTTACATTAAATTATTTGGCCCCATAGACCTTTATGGGATCCCCCTTTACAAGAAATGATTCCTCCCGTAGACTTTCATGTAGATCACCCTCTACAATACATGATTTGTCCTAACAGACTTTCTCCTTTGATTCCTCGCTGTATAAGGAGGTGTGGGGCTCATAGACTTACCCAGAACCTGAGTGTTCAGCAGCCCTACGAGAAGCAGCGCAGACCGCAGCATTGTCTCTGCTGTGTTGTAGCACAGAGCTATAGTGTGTCTCTGGTTGATAAGTTACTTCTGTGAGAGTGTAATAGGAGTATCTGCCAGAGCTCCCAGGGCTTTATACCCAAGTCCTCACATGAGCAAACAGGTTACTCAACAATGCAGCTACTGTAAAGGCGGAAGTTACAGCATGTTTGTCCCTGAGTAATTTCACATTGTGTGTGTGTGTCTGTATACGTGTGGGTGTCCTATTATTTTTCTGGTGTGTATCTTGGCATATAGGTATGTTATGTTTTGGCTCACTACCTCTAGCGACTCTAGTCTCTTTCCTGCAGTGGAGAGCATTGTAATCCCATTCATTTGGAAAGATGTTAATCTCTTCTCCACCGCAGGGAAGCATCTTCACTGCGTATTAGGCTGCGGCCAGGGTGATGCTGAGCAGGCACGGGCACGCGCCGCGATGAAACACATTGCGGCAATGTGTGTGGCCCGCATGAGCGAGTGCTTGCACATACCCATGAGTGCACGACGCTCAGCTGCTTGCAGAGGCAAGCAAATTTGTTTATGCCGCTCACTGGCGCGTCACGTGAGCGGTTCACCCAATGAGGGCGAACCAGCTCCGTAACATCATGGCCGCGACCCCCGACACGCCCCCATACACACACAACTAGCTGCCCAGGAAAATCACGGTCAAGCACAGCGCATGATGTCACGGCGCTCGAGCACAGGGTGGCTGCTCCCAGCCTGGCCACAGCCTTAGGCTGAGGGCCTGGTGTCGGCGCTGCATGGCTGGCGGCACGTGCCAGTGTGATGCCCGGTTTACAGTGAGCTGCACGGGGAAAGACGGGGGGCATGACAGGGGAGTGGTGGGGGAGCGGCCCTGACATCACCCGGCAGGTTAGCCCTTGGCTGAGCTCCGTCGCAAGTCCTGAACACAGTTTTCCTTTCTTCAGACAAATCTGCTCGCGCAACGCAGCGGCCAAGGTTGTGGGCCGGGCCCCATTGAGGGGCGGTTCTTGTCCCTGCAGCGCACGCCATAGTGCGCACTGCAGCAGGCACTGGGCACCTAGCCTTAAACAAGAGACCTTAGTTGTAAAAGAAATGACTAAAACATAGCAGTCTAACAAAAGTAAAAGCAAAACTGGGCATAAATATTCAGCCTTTTATTTTACACTAGCTGATAAACCCGGCGTTGCCCGGGATGTAAATCCGTAATACAGTAGGTAGTATTATTTATAAATATTAAGTACACAATTAGCCATATTAATCCTCAGGTTAGGGTGGTTAATTAAGAATAGCAAGAAATTACACTAATAAATAACACATATGTCTAAACAAAGACTGATTGAAAGCATTGAGTAAAAATGTCCAGTGCAATAGAAGAGGGTTGTGTTTGGTTCAAATGTTGGGAACAACCCAGCGTTGTTCTAATATGCAGTTGTCTAGTAAGGAGGGCGGGGGAGGTGTGTGGGTGAGCAGATATGCTGGTGTGGGTGTTTGAATTAAAAGGCGTGCGGGTGGAGGGGTGATAAGTGTATAGGCTGCGGCCCCACTCGCGCTGAGTGCACTCATGCTTAGAGCATGACCGCCGGGTGTCCTGCAACTTGCGGACGTGTGAGCGGGGGGGGGGGGGGGGGGAGGATGGGGGTTGCAATTGCGGGCTATCGGGCAAGCGGGAAAGTATAAAAAGTTTATTTACAAAAGCGCCGAGCGTGTGTGCCCGCGCATTTGCGCGCGCGCGCATCGTGTGAGCGGGAATATGTGTGTGTGTGTATTTACAGTTGCTATATATATATATATACATACATACATACATACATACATACATACATACATACATATATGTAACCGCTCCAAGCGCCGGTGTGGAGAGTTGAGAAGGGTGGGATGTTTTGTGGGTAGGCGGTGAAATGGGTGTGACTTACAGATGTAGGTGTTCTGGTCAGGCGGCGATCCAAGAGTGATCCGGTCTGCTGACTCCTTAGTGGGTATGGCGGGGGGGGGTTAGGTAGCGGTGGTGGAGTGACAGGCGGCAGGTGGCGACCTGTGTAATGCGGCATGCGTTGATCTGTAAAAGTAGGTGATATACAGTAAGTGGGTGAGTGTGCAGGGTTAGAGGTTGGTGGGTTGCGTCAGGTGTGTTGGAGGAGAGGTGTGTAAAAGATGCGTTGAGCTTCTTGTTTGTGGGGAGAGAGGGTGGGTGTTTGTGGGGAGAGAGGGTGGGTGTTTGAGGGGAGAGAGGGTGGTGTGTGGTGTGGGGGTGGTGGTGTGGGGGGATTTCTGCAGTAAGCTGATTCTGCGGGGGTTAGATGGGGGGGTCGGCGTGGGCTAAGTGCGGAGCACGGTGGCAAGGGCGACGTGGGGTATGGGGGGGTTTAAGGGGTGTAGGTGCGGGCGGCAGGAGTGGTGACACGGGGGTGTGTGGTGACAGGGGGGGAGTGGTGACAGGGGGCAGAGTGTTTACAGGGGGGGTGAGCGGCCTGTTTCTGAGATCCTGAGGCGGCGATGGCGGCGTGGGGCAATGGCGGAAGGAGTGGGGATGGGGGGGTTAGCGGCCTCGTTTCAGAGGTCCTGCGGCGGCAAGGGCAGCGTGGGGTAATGGCGTGCGGCGGCGGCAGCAAGGGAGTAGCAAAGGGGCCATAGTGGTGAGAGGGGGGGATCCGTTGTTGAGGGCCAGTGCCGGGAAGGTCGAGTGGGGGTCAAGGGCGGCAAGCCGTGAGGAGGGCCAGTGGCGGTAAGGGTGGGGGGAGGTGATGCGGTGTCAAGTGCGGAGGGGTGCTAGTGGGGGGCAAGTCCGGAGGGGTGAGAGTGGGGAGTGTTGTACTTACTTTGTTTGGTGTCTTGGTGAGCGTCTCGTCATCGTCTCCAGGGGTGAGCGGTTGAGTGTGTGTCAGTGTTGTGTGTGTGTGTGTGTGTTACCGGTGGAATCTGCAGGGTAGGTTCACAGAGTATGAGGAATCTCAGGGCTCACACAGTATGAGGAAGCTCAGGGGAGTGAGCAGTCCACACGGGTGAGAGTCTGAAGTGTTATGTGTGTGGTGTGTGAGTGGAACAGTGGCTTAGAGTACACCGCCAATGAGAGCCGTGGGGAGGCAGGCGGACCGACGGACCAATCAAATGGTCTGCAGACACTCACAACCAAGATTTTCAGTTGTGTGTGTATATATACATGGAAAGTATATCATAAGACTTTATAATGTATTATTATTATTATTATTATCATCAGTGGTCGACAAATCACCCAAAAATCTACTAACCACTTAGCCCCACCCTAGTCCCGCCCCCAGCCCCGCCACTAGTCCTGCCCCCAGCCCCGCCTTAATTTTTTTTTAACTTAATTCCTAGTAAGAACAACATTCGTTTTTGACATAAGTTTATTTATTGTATTACATTATACTACAATTAGTCCTGGTTACGCGCGGGCAAATGTGTGTGTGTGTGTGTGTGTGTGTGTGTGTGTGTGTGTGTGTGTGTGTGTGTGTGTGTGTGTGTGTGTGTGTGTGTGTGTGTGTGTGTGTGTGTGTGTAAATGTCGGATTTAGAAAAAACAGCCAGATGTGAACGACTAGTTTCCTGCACCCTTTAACCAGTGTCTGGATGCCCCCACTTCACAATATCTAAAGCAGCAATCTCACCTGGGATCTTACTTGATCCGCAGTCCCTCAATGTCCAGGTATCCTCATTCCCACAATGTTATATGTTGGAGGGGAGGTGTTCCCTACCTGTCTTCTGGGTTAGGGGGGATTCCGATGTCTCCTGTGTGGTTCAAGAGTTAGATCTGGAAGAAAGCAGTATAGGTTATTTCGGTGTAGGTATAGGCCAGTTAAGATATATAGGGTAAATAAGATATCCAGATCCAGAGTGTGAGACACAGAGTGTGTGTGTGTGTGTGTGTGTGTGTGTGTGTGTGTGTGTGTGTGTGTGTGTGTGTGTGTGTGTGTGTGTGTGTGTGTGTGTGTGTGTGTGTGTGTGTGTGTGTGTGACACAGAGAGTGTGTGAGACAGGGTTACACGGAGGGTGACAGGGTGAGAGAGGGTGACAGGGTGAGACGGAGGGTGACAGGGTGAGACGGGGGTGATAGGGTGAGATGGAGGGTGACAGGGTGAGACGGAGGGTGACAGGGTGAGACGGAGGGTAACAGGGTGAGACGGAGGGTGACAGGGTGAGACGGGGATAGACCGAGGGTGAGACGGGGATAGACCGAGGGTGAGACGGGGATAAACCGAGGGTGAGACGGGGATAGACCGAGGGTGACACTTTCACACACACACACACACACACACACACACACACACACACACACACACACACACACACACACACACACACACACACACACACACACACACACACACACACACACACACACATAAACACACACACATAAACACACACACATAAACACACACACACACACACACACACATAAACACACACACACACACAGACACCAACCCCCTCTCAAACCCCTCCCCTCTGTGAGAGCGAGTGTCCACCCTCAAATTTCCTCTCAAATTCCTCTCTCTCCCTCATCAGCGGTGCCGACTGGAGATGAAATATAGCAGTGACCGCACGGCTGCTCTTAAGGCGGAAGCCGGCTCACTGGAGTGGTATGCTGCATCTCCCTCTCCACTCCCCCCCCCCACCTCGCCTCTCTTAATTGCCATGAGAGTGAGGAAATCCATTCCTAGAAAGAACAACATTCGTTTTTGACATAAGTTTATTTATTGTATTACATTATACTACTGGTTACATTATACAGGTTACGCACGCGTGTGTGTGTGTGTGTAAATGTCAGATTTAGAAAAAAAAGCCAGATGTGAATGACTAGTTTCCTGCACCCTTTAACCAGTGTCTGGATGCCCCCGCTTCACAATATCTAAAGCAGCAATCTCATCTGGGATCTTACCTGATCCGCAGTCCATCAATGTCCCTCATTCCCACAATGTTATATGTTGGAGAGGAGGTGTTCTCTACCTGTCTTCTGGGTTAGGGGGGATTCCGATGTCTCCTGTGTGGTTCAAGAGTTAGATCTGGAAGAAAGCAGTATAGGTTATTTTGGTGTAGGTATAGGCCTGTAACGATATATAGGGTAAATAAGATATCCAGATCCAGAGTGTGAGACACAGAGAGAGAGAGTGTGTGTGTGTGTGTGTGTGTGTGAGACACAGAGAGTGTGTGTGTGAGACACAGAGAGTGTGTGAGACAGAGTGACACGGAGGGTGACAGGGTGAGACAGGGTGGGTGACACTCTCTCGCTTACACACACACTCTCCCACTTTTACACACACGCAGACACACACAGACACCAACCCCCTCCCCTCTGCGAGAGCGAGTGTTCGCCCTCTCAAATTTCTCTCTCTCCCTCTTATCAGCGGTGCCGACAGGGGATGAAATATAGCAGTGACCGCATGGCTGCTCTTAAGGCTGAAGCTGGCTCACTAGAGTGGTATGCTGCATCTCCCTCTCCTCCACCCTCCCCCCTCTTACCTGCCATGAAAGTGAGGAAATCGAGCCTGGGGAGCGCTCTCCGCCAGCCTGACCCTCGATTCACACGGAGGCAGCAGCAACTTCCTCCAGCCACACAGCGCCGCTCCGCAGACACATCCAGCCACAATCTCCAGGCCTCTCCCCGCCTCTGGTCCCGGCAGTTGCTAGGAGATCCTTAAAGTGCGGGAGAGAGTGCCTGTATGCAGGTGCGTGGCGTAGCGTCACTGCAGTGCCTCCAAGGGATGTCTGCGGCTGGGCTATTCTTCCGGCGTCCCGCGTTGCTAGGTGACCCGCTTGATCGCACCCCGGCATTCTGAAATGAGCCCCAGCACAGCAGCGGCACTAGACAAGGGGTTAAATGCACTCGCCAGGGGGATTAATGCACTCGCCCCGGGCGTTCAGGGAGGTGCATTTGTCAAACACTGATTATTATTATTATTATTATTATTTTAACCACTTCACTACTTACAGTATGTCTTTCAATGTATTGCAGGAACCACCTGGCAGGGAAATTGTCATGATTACAGATTAAAACAGGTAAATATGTTCATACACTGGCGACAAACTTTATTCGAGCTCGGCTGGTCCCACGAATTCGGGTATACCCGGGTGTATTGAGGTTTGTGACTGTTTTCTGCCCGAGTGCATTGAGTTATTTTTCAGGCAGGGATTGAAGCATTTTATTCCCAAAGGCTGCAATACTGCACAGTATATATATATATATATTGCATTACAATTCATGAATTTATGCCATCTGGTAGACACGCGAAGCATTGCAGCCTATTATATCCTACTCATTATCATTTAACAGATCAGCCGCCCATAAGCCAGGCATGAACCCAGGCTGGGAAGGCAAATGCAACGGGGCTTGTCAGAGGTGAGGAGCGGCGCATTCCAGGTATCTGCCAGGTACATACTGGGTATTTGCTCGAATAAAGTGTGTCGCAGCAGTACACATCAGGTAAATACTTTTCAGATAAATGAGGGGAAACTCTGCAAAGTACAGTATTTAGGTGAAACAAATTGCACATTACACTGAAATGTTGTTTGTTTTTCTATAGTGCCTTACAAAACCAATTAAAATAAAATGTTCATACAAGAGATGACGTTCAATAATAAATAATAATAATAATAATAATAATATTTAAAATATTAATGTGATAAAACCTTTACAGTTGGTAGAATCTATAGGAAAAAAATCTCTGAAAACAGAGGAATTCTGACTAAGAAATGTACAGTATGTACTGTAGAACAAAGTTTTAGCCAAAGTTTCACAGAGCAGTGTAGTTTAAGGATAGCCGACTTGCTGTGTCTGTCCCTGTATGTGCACTTATTCCCTCACACAGTTTAAACGCAGGCTACAGCTTGTCTGGAATTCTGCACTCAAATCAAATCAAATTAGCTTTATTGGCATGACGAAAGAACATTTCAGTATTGCCAAAGCGTGAATAATAGGGAGTGGGGGACAATAATTACACGAATACTAGGGGGTAGGGTATAATGATTGCATGGTATATGGGTAACAGTTTCACACAGGGATGTGGGGATTAGTGGACGTCTCTCAGCCTGTGCCAGGTGCTGATATAGTGTGCAGCCAGTTCTGCTGTGGTTTCATCTTCTCCCAGGAGGATCGCTATTTTTTGGTTCTCCTCTATATTATTAAAGTTCTGGATAAGTGTAGTGAGTTTCTCTAGGTGGGCACTCCACACTTCAGAGTATTGCGTGCGACGCAACAGGAAATGTGTTTCATCTTCTACCTCTCCTAGCTCACATCTTTGGCACAGTCTCATCTCCCAGGGCTTCCAGTTCTGTCTGTGTCTGCCTATTTCTATTTCTAGGCAGTGGGCACTTATTCTGTCCCTGTTTTGGGTCTTTTACCTTCAGTAGGTAGGGTGCCAGAGTGTATTCTCTCTGTAGGCTGTGGTAGGTTTCCAGCTTCTTTGAGCGCTGGATATCATTTTCCCACATAGTCACATACTGCTTCTTCATTTCGTTGGCGATTGAGTTGATTTCTTTTTTCCGCAGATTGTTGATCTGTGTGGGGTTTTGTCCTTGGAGTGAGAGGACAAGTTGTTTGATGGCACAGGGTTTAGAGAGGAGGTCCTGGCTTCTCATTGCTCTGTGGCAGTAAGACTGTGGGTGGCTGGTGTTTAGGTGGGCCCAGAATGTCAGTGCTCTCTTCTGTACAGTGAGCAGTAGAGGAAAGCGGCCCTGCTCAGCCCGGCATGCATTGTTTGATGTACTCCTGTGTACTTGGAGATGGTGTTTGCAGAATTCCAGATGCAGTATTTCTGTTGGGCTGGTATCCCATTTTGTGGAGTCTGGGTATGTTACAGGGCCCCACACCTCGCTGCCATACAGAAGGATGGGTGTGATGATGCTGTTGAATGTTTTCATCCAGATTATTATTGGTGGTTTGAGGTGGTACATCTGTTTCCTTATTGCATACTGTAGAATGCTCTGCGGGTCTTCTCCTTCAGTGTATTATGGCCAGGTTGAATTTCCCTGATGAGCTGATTGTTAGACCAAGGTATGTGTAGCTCGCTGTCTGTTCTAGTGTATTGTTGTCCAGTGTGAATTGCGATCTGGTTGGATGTTTTTTAGATTTTTTCTGGAATACCATTATTCTGTTTTTTTCTAGGTTCACATAGAGTGCCCAGGTCTGGCTGAATTTTTCTAGTATTGCCAGTTTCTGTTGGAGGCCTTGTTCTGTTGAAGATAGCAGGAGCAGGTCGTCTGCGTATAGTAGAGACTTAATCTCAGTTCTAGCCAAGTTGAGCCGCTGGGAGTCTGGGACCTTTCTACAGATTGAGGGCAAGGGAGGAGGATCAAGTGTAACCCATGAGAGATTACAAATGTTACTGGCCTGGCTGTGCAGAGAGAAAGGCTCCATTCACAGGAGAGCGCTGTAAGCACCACTGCCTGTAAAAGGGTTAGAAAGCAAAATTCAGATAATCAATATGTTCAATATGTTCTATCACAGAACAGAACAGTGCAAATAGAAAAACATATGTATTAAATTACATTATAAACAAATGTGCAATAGAAAATGTGTATATATAAATAATACACATACAGTATATGGATCCTTTCTTTCCCTGCAGCTCAGGTTCTAAAAAAGGAAAAAACATAGGGCCTCATGCAGTAAAGTCCGATAGAAAAAATTGCCACGATTTTTAATTCACTATTTTTGACAGTGTTACTATCACGGTATGCAGAAAGCCCTGCATACCTGTGATAGCAACATTTGCAAACATGGCGAGTAGCTGGCGACAAGATGATCGACCCTCTGAAAAGGGCTCACCCAGCGAGTTGATTCTGCTGCAGAGAGAGAGAGAGCCGCCTCTCTCTGCACAAATCTCGGCCGAAATAAAAAAAAATTAATTTCAATTTTATTACTAGTGTAGATGAGCAGGGGATCTCCGGAGCACAACAACTTTGTTTTTAGGTCCAGGGACTCCCTGCTTCCCGAAATACAGGTCCCATTATGGGGTGCGGATATCTCCTATGCAATGAAATGTCCCGATCACGTGACGCGGGACATTTACATGCATAGGAGATATCGACAGCCCATAACGGGGTCTGTATCTCGGGAAGCAGGGGTTTCCCAGACATCAAATCAACAAGGTTCTCCTCCAGATACCCTTTGCTCATCTACACTAGTAATAACATTTTAATCAAAAAATATAGTAAGCACCAATACACAACCCACCCCCTGTTCCCCCACATAAAACCCTTATTTATTTGAACACACAATTGATAACATAGGCTGGTGGGGGTCCCCGGGTGTTCCCCATGGCATCCGGAGTCCTCGGGTGGTCCCCATGGGTCCCCGCTGGTTTGCGGTACCATTCGTGTTGCAACAAAAAAAAATGCCTACATTTCAATAAATACAACTCCCCTCCCCCCCCAAGCACATACAGTACAGTAATGTGCAAAATAACTTTTATCCAGATATGGATAATAGATCATTTGCCCATTATTAAATAAAACATTAGCCAGCCAGCATAAATAAAGTAAATAAAACTGTTCTACTTACCCCTGCCATTATGATGGGCGTCCTCATCGGCATACTGCGGGGCCATGTCCTCCATTGCCAGAAAGAATACATAAAAAATACAATCTAATGCCCCCTTACCCTTTAGTCACCTTAGTGGTTAATAACCACTATAGTAATTAAGGGGTTAACCCACCCTCCCCCGCTACACACCCGGGAGGACTAACCATCCTCCCCAGACCCACTATACCCACTCTGTACCCATTGAGTGGTATAGCAGTACATCATACCCATATAATATGGGCATGATAAGATACTATAGCAGTCATTGGTCACCATATATAATGGAGAAATGAATCCACGTGTGGTGCAACAGGAACCAATCAAAGTCCAGAACACCAAATAAACATCTTCTGAATCCTTTTGTAATAGTAATTTATAGGATGCAATGTAAACATAAACTGTATAATGACCAAATAATTAAAGTGCTGGAATAGAAGCCAATGGGTATTTCACAATAAAGGGGAAACTCATAGAGTCAAATAGCAACCAGCTACTCTAGGTCAGTTCTGTGTATCTTCCATAGGCATTGAGCCAACAGCAGAAAAAAACATTAGTACTCACAGACAGCTGTTAGTGTGTTCATCCTGGCGTGCATCCCGTTATTGAAGTCCCAAGTAGAAGTAGAGAGAAAAGCAAGGAGCACTGCAGCAAAGAGAACTGGAGGCAGATCTACTATGTTTTTCGGATTTGATGTAGAGGCCCCAGTTTTTAATCGGATTGCCTGTATATTATAATTTGAGTGTTTGGTTTGTAATTTGCATGCTAGCATAGTATCTGGCCTGTTTGCCTTTTCATAGTATTTCCTCTTTGACAAACTCAGTGACTTGTCTGCCTGCGAGGTCAGCAGAAGGTTGAGTTCAATTTTGGTGTTCTTTATTTCCATTAATATCTGCGGGTCAGGTCGTTTTTTGTGCCTTGTTGTGAGGGCATGTAGTTTATTTTGGAGCGTCACCAATTTGGTGTTTCTCTCGCGTTTTCTGCTGCTATACCAATTAATGTGCCCCTTATGGTTGCCTTATGGGCTTCCCAGAGGGTAAAGTATGATTTTACTGAACCATGATTAATCTTAAAGAATTGGAGACGACGTTGCAGATGAGAAGAAGGCTCCGCGTCACCATATTGCCCTGCCCATGTGACTTCTGCCTGCCCCGACGGCTGCTGGGACAGCGGAACTTCCGGCTGGATGCATACGATGCCATTTACTCCCATCCATGGCGGCAACTGAAGGACTGCACACCCCACAGCGGAGCGGCGTCCCGTATGGATGCGACGGAGGAGGGTAGCGGGGGGGAGGGAAGCATCCGGGGACTGATGTTGGGGGGGGAGGTGGGAGGGACTGGTTCGGAGACCTGATTCCCGTCACCCCCGAGGGATCCTATGGGCGGCAGCCAGGCAGGCTGCAGAAGGAGGGCAGAGGGAGGACGCACGGGGGGCCCATCAAACATCAAGATCATGTCCCGTCCTGGGGAAGGCCCTGGGGGAGGAGCAGGAGAGGCGGGAGGCGGGAGGGGGGAGGACTCTATATTGGACACCCCGCGGAAGAAGAGACCTAAGGGGTTACTTAAAGAGACACGGCTGTACCAGAAATACCCCATTTGTTTGCCGTCTAGTTTAAGAGACAGCCTAATGTTATTCTATGTTCATTATCTTTATCCCTGCAGCGGATGGTGTGGCTGGGGGCCCGGAGGCGCCCGTGGGGATGTGTGCCTCGGGTACCCCTCTGCTTGAGGGTTATGTGGAACCTGACCCAGCCCTGTCCTTGCCAAAGGGTACAGGCGAAGCAGAGATTGGCGTATGCAGCACTGCAGGAGGAGGTGAGGCAGTGAGGGCGGCCGATCGACGGGGGTCTCCGGTCATCCAGACACAGCTGCTCAACTAAAGCTAAGTCAGGTTTAGTTGAAACTACTTAGAACTGTTTAGAGCTTTTACACTTTTACACTTACACTATGTCACTTCTTACACTTTGTTGTCCTGCTGGTGTGAACTACCCTAGTAGTTCGTCGGCGCCTCAAAAAAGGTACCTCATGGAGCTAGCCCATGAGGACCGCTCTCCCCTACAGAGGACAGATCTATATAGGCCTGGTAGCACAACCCAGTGGTGCCAGGCAACTGTCCAGTCCGTAGGGCCGCAGAGCCGGTACTGGCTCACCCCAGACAAGGCTCTTCCCACTTTGTTTATTTTTCCTGCGCGCTCCCACGCTCCCCCCCTACCCTCCCCCTCTAGGCCACCTCGCCATATCGATGCGCAGAACCCACATAATAAAAGATCAGCCACACCTACTCCATTCGGGGTCCTACAGGCCCATTCCGGGACCACCCAGGTCATGCAGATCATGAGGTATCAACAATATTACACACCAGGAAAATGCATACACATAATACGACTTAAATGGCGTTAAATATCATCTCTAACAATGTCAATGGCTTTAACAGCCCCATAAAAAGGAAGGCCGCATTCATAGATTACAAAAGGAAAAAAGCAGACGTGCTCCTCTTGCAGGAAACCCACTTCAGTACTAGCACCTCCCCTAAATATTTAGATAACCATTATAAGCAATTCTACCTAGCGTCTGCCACAGAGAAAAAGAGAGGAGTGGGGATCCTCTTTCATAATAGCGTACCCTTTACAATGCAGACACTCAGGAGGGATAAGGCAGGCAGATTCTTGATTGTTGTGGGAATTATCCACGAACAACCGATCACCCTAGCAACGCTGTATGCTCCTGGTGAGCAAAGTCATGACTTTTTCAGAGACTTCTTCCAAAAATTTGCCCAGATAGCCAAAGGCCACATTATCCTGGCTGGTGAGTTTAATCTCGCGATGAACCCAAACCTGGATAGGTCGGGCACACCCAGATATGGGCAGCGAAAAGCAGTAGAAGCACTAAAGAAGGGACTTAAGAAAAATCAGCTGACTGATATCTGGAGGGAGTTATATCCCACTGAGAGAAATTACACCTTCTATTCCCATCCCCATGACGTATATAGCAGAATCGACTATTTCTTCATCTCTAGTAGACTGGTCCCCTTGGTCTCCTCTACGAGGATCCATGATATTTCGTGGGCTGACCATGCACCTATAGAGCTACGGTGCACTCAAATTCGTTCTGATAGGCCTGGTGCGAACTGGAAACTTAATGAATCGCTGGTAAAAATCCCAGATATTTGCAGAGCAGTAGGCGAGGAAATTAACCAATTCTTTAAAAAGCAACAACAATTTGAGCGGAATCGCTCTGATTATGAAAAACAACAAATATATGAGTGGCAAAAAGTGACAACTAATAAACAAAAGTTTAGACAAAGTTCTACACCTAATAATCGTAAACAACACCCCAAAAATGAAAAAAAAAAAAAACAAGAAATCCATATTGAAGAATAGGGGTAACGAAACATCTAGCTTTGAGTCTGATTATTCAGACAATGAAGGAAAAAATCAAGTGGTATCATTTACCAACTCCAGAGATAATTGGAGACAGCAGGACTCTGATCAGTCAACATCAGGTGATTTTTTTCAGTCATCTACTCATTTAGGCTCTAGATATGATGGCCCTAGTCCATACCCCAATCAACAACAGGACTCAAAAAACAGGGGAGGACACAGCGATCAATCAAAAAGAGGGGGAGGGAATTCCAGGGGAGCAAACAAGCGGAAAAAATATGCTTAGATGTTAGAGATAATAATGTAATCAATATCTCTGATAAAACTCTAACAGATGATCAATAAAGCCTGTTAAACAAAGGCTTAAATGTTGCTCCTCAAAGTGAATTCAACTTGTTTGAAACTATTATTGATCTGCAATTGTTTATTGGCAAACTGTCACTAAAACGTATTTTTCCAGGTTTTCAGATGATTCGGATATACCTATTTCAATACCTTGTGGTGATCTATGTGGTTTACCTGCTTCACCTGTAGAAGTTACTCTATTTTCTTTCCAAGATCAATGTGCATTGATGGTTCTCCAGTTCTCTTTGTCATTGGTCACCATAATACAAAAGCATGAATCACCAAAATACACAATAATCAAACATATACAACAAGCACCTAAAACCCCATAACCAAAAATGAAAAACACTAGCCAACCAATCAATTACCTAAATAAAACCACTATGCATTCAATAAAATCATTAAAACCACTAGGCAATCAATTACATAAATCATACCACTAGTCAAACAATACATTTAATAAATAAAAGCAGTAAGCAACACAACAATTAATTAATACAACCACTTGGCAACACATAAATGAAAACCAGTAGCCAACAAAATAATAAAAATAATAAAAAGAAATAATCACAAATGAAGAAAGAAGATGAAAGAAGAATTTGGCTACCTGTTCCGGATCTTCACAGTGGATTGCATTGGATTGAGTTTCATGATGTCACGGTACGAGAGCTTGCTGATTCGAAGGGCCAACGCTTCTAAAGATAAGATAAATATTGAATGTATGTACTTTTATTTTTACAGGTTTTTGATTGGATTTTTTTTAATGTTTTTCATTGCTCATTGACTACTAATGTGTTAATCTGTGCCTGTTTAAGGTACAGATGAATACAGTGGTAGCCAATGCATTTTTGGCCAAATGCATTTCTTCTATTGACTGTTACTGCTGCGGCCAAGTTTATTCGAGCATTTGCCCGTTCTTGGCCGCAGCAGTAGCCTGGCGCGCGCCCGAGAGTGACGGGCGCGCGCCGAAGCAGCGGAAGAGCGCCCTCCGATCGGGGCACTCTCCCTACCGCTGCCGGGTCCGCCGGGTCCCCCGGAACCCCCTGCCGCTGTCCCGCGATCACGGGACACCAGGGCTCCCTCGGGGAGCCCCTGGACGCACGTGCAGGGGGCGCACGCTCCCGAAGACGCGTGACTGCGCGTCTATGACGCGCGGCACGCCGAGGGGCGGCCACTAGCAAGCCGGGAAATCTCCCGGCTTGCGGTACCGGCCACACTTTAATAAAGTGTGTCGGTAGTGTATATTCGCTATTTCTGTTTATTGTTTAGATTAAATTGTTTTGAATTGTTATGGCTTGTTAATAGGTTTTTTTTTTAACAGATTTTTTTTGCTGTTTTATTTAATGATGTAATCTGTTGGCTACTGGTTTTAATGTATGTGTTGCCTAGTGGGTTTATTAATTAATTGTTATGTTGCTTACTGCTTTTATGTATTAAATGTATTGTTTGGCTAGTGGTATGATTTTACTCACTGAGCCAGAGAGAGGAGTGGCTCAGTGAGTAAAGACACTGAATGGCACTGAGTTTGAAGCAGGGGAACCTGCTTTTGAACCTGGTTCAATTCCTGGTGTCGGGTCCTTGTGACCTTGGGCAAGTCACTTTATCTCCCTCTGCCTCAGGCACCAAAAAAATAGATTGTAAGTGTAACATGGCCTCCCGGCAGTTACTTCTTGTTCTGGGACTTTTCCTCTGTCAGTCCTGTTAGAACAGGCAGTGGAAAGGTTAATTCCTTCAAAAGGTCTGTATGTGTATTCAGCCTTGAATGTGTAGCCATATTCAAGGGCGGGCCTTGCAACCTGAGGTTGTGAATCAAATTGGTTGGAATGCCCCCTGCTGTGTGTGGGCCAATCTGTATCCGGCTTTGTCTTGTAATGATTCAAAGTTAGAGACACTCCCCTGAGATGTTCACATTGAGACACACCTCCTAAATTAAGTAGTCAGTTAGCCAGTTAGTTAAGGAGTCAGTTGAGTCTGCGATCTACTAAGTGAGAGGAGTAATTACAGGAACAATCTCCCTCCCTCCACACTTGCTGGGGTTGGAGGGAGGGGGGCCAAGAAGAACATGAGGCTAGTCAGGGCTCTGAGCTAGAGAGAGAGGAATGATGCTATCTGAAACTGTGCTACTGTGATGCTGTTCTGCTGTTCTGCTGTGCTGATGCTGCAATAAAACTTCAGAAAGAAACTGCTGTGTGGAACTCTGTCTCTGGTATGTGAAGAGTGTTAGTGGGGGTCCCTACTCTGAAGACCCCAGAGGATCCCTACTGGCTGGAGGCGCTGCACCACCCAGAGATGACCAGAACAAGGTAACCTGTCCCACCTTCGGTCCCTGTGCTGGCTCCCCCACACCTCCAAGGAGCCCTCAGCCCTCCTGTTACCAGCAGGTTCCAGCACCAATACAAGTGAAAAAACAAACTTATCAATCGTGGCGCTCAAGATATATCAAATACAACCTATTAAACACAAAATAAATATATATAAAACATTTTTGTGATACCAATACAAACATATAATGGATGCTGCTGTAACCCAGTGTGGGGTCGTTCTCTCGATCCCGTGAAGAGTGAAGAATTGAAGATCATAGGGAAGCCCAAACCATGTATAACAGAAGGAATATTCTGATGGGGCAATAAATGTGATAAACGTGTGAATAAATATTCAAGGCGCAGTGTGCTAAATACTCACAAGTGTAGAGTGAGTAATGTTCCCACAAAGGTATCTTTGAATGGCAGCCCATCAGATAGGTTAATCACCTATCTGATGGGCTGCCATTCAAAGATACCTTTGTGGGAACATTACTCACTCTACACTAGTGAGTATTTAGCACACTGCGCCTTGAATATTTATTCACACGTTTATCACATTTATTGCACCATCAGAATATTCCTTCTGTTTTACATGGTTTGCGCTTCCCGATGATCTTAAATTCCACCACCAATACACCTGTGTAACCAGTGAAGGAGAATACCCCCCCGCCCCCCAGATCACTTAGGGGGGGATGGGATAAAAGGGTTACATAAGCTTAAAGGGGCAGGGACCTGTGCCTGCAAATTGTCTCTAGTATCGCTATACAAGAACATGCTATTATTATTATTATTATTATTATTATTATTATTATTATTATGTCATTGATTGCCTAGTGGTTTTAATGATTTTATTGAATGTGTTTTATTTCTTTAATTGATTGGCTAGGTGATTAGTTGGCTAGTACTTTTAATTTTTTGGGGGGGATTAGGTTCTTGTTGTATACAGTATGCTTGATTATTGTGTATTTTGGACATTCATGCTTTTGTATTAGGGTGACCATTGACTGCGATAGTAGCTTATCATGACCATATTATATGGGTATGATGTACTACTATGCCACTCAATGGGTATAGTGGGACTGGGGTGGGTGGTTAGACTACCGGGTGGGCAGCGGGGAGGGTGGGTTAACCCTTTAATTACTATAGTGGTTATTAACCGCTAACGTGATTAAGGGGTTAGGGCCCATTAGATTGTCTTTTTTATGTATTCTTTCTGACAACGGAAGACATGGCCTTGCAGAATGCTGATGAGGATGCCCTTCATAATGGCAGGGGTAAGTAGAACTGGTTTATTTACTTTATTTATGCTGTCTGGCTAATGTTTTATTTAATAATGGGCAAATGATCTATTATCCATATCTGGATAATGGTTAGTTTGCACATTACTGTACTGTATGTGTTTGGGGGGGAGATGTATTTGTTGAAATGTAGGCCATCTTTATTTTTTTTACAACACGAATGGTACCGCAGGCCAGCGGGGACCCATGGGAACATCTGTGGGGACCACCTGGGGACCCCCACTAGCCTGTGGTATTAATCCTGTTTAAAAATAAATAAATAATGGTTTTATGTGGGGGCACAAGGGGTGGGTTGTGTATTGGTGTTTATTACATATTGTAATGGTTGTAAAGATGCGCGCAGTCTCAAACGATCCCCTGGATTCACAATAGGTGGTCTCCCTCTGCAGCAAGGCAAAAGCTTTGGATTACACTTTAGGGGGATTGAAGTAGTGACAAGAGACCCCAGAAGGGGAGATCGAGATCTTAAACTCTTGCAAAGAGAGCAATTTTGGATATTTATTTGGGGAGCAAATCACCAGGGGGTCTCAATGAGCTAGTAGAACTGACCCCATTTCTTAAATGAAATTAAATAATTGCTCCCCGTAAATAAATAAATAAGTATAAACATATATATCTACTCTTTATATGTTCTATATACTTGATATGCCTTTCCTAGCATTTCATTCATTATTTCCGTATTCATTTTCTTGTATATCTTTTTGCAAGATTCATTATTTTTTAATGTATTTATCTTTTAACAGCTGTTCTAACTTGTGAGTTTTTGTCTTGTTTTTTAGTCTGTTATTATCTGACATTTGTATTTTATGTGGTTGTTATGTATTATAAAACAATTTGCCAAATTCCCTAATATTATTTATTAAAATTATGTATTTATTTAATAGGATATATGGTAATATACACACACATATTAATTTATTATTATTATCATCACGGGTTAATTTCTAATAGAGAAATAATTTCAATAGGCAATAATTGTTTATAGTAGTAACACTAGGTAATTGTAGACATTGATTGGAATTGGTAACACCCTTATGGCAGCTCCCATTGGCAGAGGAATTGTCTGTCTTGCTATTTAAGAGCAGCTATGGGAGTGGTTAGTCATACTCCTGAAGAAGCGTCATATGACGCGAAACGCGTAGAGGGGATGTCATCACGCAGCGGAGAGCGGCCGTGACAACGGGAGCTCGAGAGACTGCGGTGGTTTCTTCCCTTACCATGCATGAAGTGTGGTCCCTGTTTACACTCAATGTAAACTGTGATAACATCTGACCATATCCCAGGACTTTTTAAACATCATTAGACCTATGGGCTTTGATTCAGGGTAGTAGTCTGCAACTGTGAGAGTGTGGGTTCATGTGAACCCTTATTTTATGTAATGTTTTGTAGCATGTATTTTTAAGGTTACTATAAAGGTTATTATCTTTATTAATTGTGTTTTTCCTTTTTGCGCTTTCTTTTTGTTTTCATATTGTAATGGTTATTGGTGGCCCAAGAGGTGGGTAGTAGGGTTGTTGTGTTTTTTTGTTTATTATGGGTAGCAGGGGTGGGTGAAGGGGTTAGTTGCCCCAATGATGGGTGTTTAGGCCTACCGGGCGGGATGTACCTTAGCAGTATTAATGGCTAAGGTAATGACGGGGTTAAGTCCACCCAAACCCCCCCACAAGGCCTAAACACCCACCAAGGGCCAAATACCACCTTCACCCACCCCCACTGCCCACAAAAAGCATGGCACTGGTGGTAACCCCTTCATTGCCTTAGCGGTTAGCCGCTAAGGTAATGAAGTTGCATGTAAATGCATTTTTCATGCATCGGATTAATTGCCGGGGGTCTCCCGTGGTGATATTAATGATATCAGCTCCGCAGTCTCCCGGCATCAATCCAATGAAGGAAAAATGCATTTTTTTTTGTAAGTGACGTCTCGCCTCTTATCGGCAGCTTCTCACCACTTTCTTGCCAACTTTTTCTGGCGGGACGATTTGGAGAGAATCTTGATTCTAGAGTGGCAATCAGCCTTGATAAGCTGATCAGGGCTACTAGAATTGAGTGAGTTTGAGAAAGTGGCAATAAGTGGCTTATCGCCGTGCGTTTGGCGATTTTTTTTTCTCGGAATACAACTGTGATTTTTGCTCTTATCGCCGGCTTATCGGGATCTACTGAATCACTGTAGGTTTTTGTTTTGATAAGCTGGCGATAAGTGGCTTATCGCTGCTTACTACATGAGGCCCATAAAGTGGTCCGTTTAAAAGATGAGAAAAATCCACTCCAAAGATTTGGAACGCACAAGATATCATCTTGGTCTAGGTGTAAAAAATTGGATAAGTGGAACTGACTCGTGGGCATCCCCACCATCACCTAAACTGTCACCTCAGATGAAGCTCAATGCAAATATGGAGAGGGAGAAAAAAGAACGACAAGCATAGCATAATACAGTTTAATGAACCTCTGAAAAGTATAGGGAATGCACACTGCACAGACAATGTACAAAAGCTAAAAGCGTGATTTGAGTATAACAGACTCAGAGCAAATGATTGTCCGATTTTAGTACAATACTTCAGTGCTAATCTGCTCATGAGTAAAGGTCAGTTAGTTAAACCCTTTGGCCAAAGCGTTATAAGCCTGCAGCCAACATCAAGGCATGACCAATTTGCAGGTCCTAACACTACCTGGTAAAATTCTCATGTACCTCTTGTTTTTGCTGGAGGGAGAAAGACCATACTGGGTCTTTCACACAAAGGAACATGATAAAAACTGCTAATTGGAAAGTAATTGCTATAACCACTCCCCCCCCCCCCACCCCCAGAACAAAAGACTCTAATAGGAACATGTTTATATGAAAGAGGAAAGATCCCCTGTAAGCTGCACTCAACACCCACTAATATAAAATATAACCTTTAATCATTGTTGAAAATAAAGAAACATAACATTAACACCTCATGAAGAAACTAACTGTAGTTGAGGAGGTAAACCAAACCCATAGAGGAGACCTAACATGCCTCAAATTCCAGGGAATCGATAAAATATCACTGGGAATCAGGAAAGGAGATCTGGACAACGCCCTCTTGAGAAAGGAGGCAAAATGGATTTACACTATGGGCACCCTCACACCGAGTGGCCTTAATGAAAGTTTTCTGTATTCAGCATTTTTATAACACAGGGTATAGTATAATGGAGATGATATCACCTCAGCACAGCCTATAGATGAGGTTCATGGGTAACATAATGTACATTACTAGTATCCTGTTATTCCCACTGACATATACTAGACAATATTTTAGGTAGCTTGACTCTGCTTTCCCCAGTTTGAGGACTTTTGGGCTTATTCCCTTTGTCAGCCTGCTGTTTGAGTTTTTCTGTATAGTGCAGTTTTGTTGGAGGTTAGGAGGGAGAGGGAATTACCTGTGGTCTTATAGATCATAGGGAACGAGCCAGAAGAAGCTGTTTATCCTCAAAACGTTGCTTCCCTCAACTTACACTTCATTTTTTTGCACCCTCCCTGTTTACCTTTATCCCCCACTTCCCTTTTTTCTCACCCCCTCCCTACTTTTGTTTTCCCTCCCCTTGTTTTACCTATTCCTTAGCCTCCATTGCACCCCTTCCCCCCCTTAGGTGTCAGTTTAACCTGGAGTAATGAGTACCTCCCTTTTCTCCCGCATCTTTCATTGTGTATAGTCTCATGTATTGATATTTGCTTGTATTAAATGTACCGTACTCATTTGATCATCACTTGATCATTCCATCATTGAGTGCTGGGAACTACGTGTTTGTTATTGATTTTTGGGAGGGTTGAGCCCCCCCTTTGTTCCCGCTGCCCCACTTTTGCACTTCTTTCCTTTGATTTTGACTGATTTGAATGCTGTCTACTCCTTATAGCTTGTTGATATACTAGACAATTGTTCATCTATTTTTTGGTTATCCACTCATGTCTCAAGGATTATCAACTATCTCTGGAAATTAAGATCTGTATACATACCTAGTGTACAGCAGCGGCAGCTTTTATTCGAAGTAATCACTGGCATGTACCTGGCATGTTCCTGGAATGCCACGCTGTTCACCTGGAGCATGCCGCGCTCCCAGCCAGGGTCATGCCCGGCTGACGCACGGTTGATGTGTTTATTTATAATGGTTCGGATTTTAATAGGCTGCAATGCTTCGCGTGTCCGCCAGATGGCAGAAATTCATAAATTGTAATGCGCCGAATCTGTAATGTGTCGGCTTGCAGGTGTTTCGTTTAAAAAAGATACTGTACCACAGTGTGCTATTGTAACTTGGCCTTGGCCTTGAGACTGAAGGAAAAGGTTGCATAAATGTATCAATTTAGGCTTTTCATATTAAAGAAATACAAAGACCAGTTTCAGTTTGTATAGGAGGTAGAAGGGAAAGAACGGTCACTACTTCCCAGTGAACCAAACAAGTAGTTTGTTGAATAAAAAGTTATTTATTTCAAAATGCTGAGTATCATGCAAACACTCTGACGCGTTTCATCCCTTAGAAGGGACTTTATCAAAGAGTATTTTGTCTCCAATGCCAGACACATATATATACAGACAAACAACATCTGATTGGACCATTCTTAAACTAGACACAGCAGATAGCAATCATAGTAAGTAGTGACTCAGATGTATACCATATTAACCTCAGCTAGTCTGATGGGAAACAAACAGGCATATTTATACTAATAAACAGTGTATATACAAGAAAACAATGTGAGTTTAAAAACAAAAACATGATGTTAAGCAATAACAATTAAAAAATGAATAACTATCATGGACAAATATATAGCGGATATTGATAAATATATAAATCATGATCATAATTATAAACTGGATAATATAATATAATATATTTATATAAAGAAATCATAACATATATTTGAAGAAATAAGAAACAAAAATAAACTCAATCAAGTATAGCAATTATAAAAAATATATATATAAACAATTAATCTGAAAGAAAGTGTTTTAATTCCCAGTCTGAATTCATTCCAAATGGATGGAGAGTATCGAGTATATATATCCAGTACATTTCTCTTTTGTTTAGCCTGTTCTCCCTATTGCCCCCCCTTGGATGATGGGGTATATGTTCGATGGCTGAAAAGGAAAAATTGCCAATGCCCCCCATTGGGCATTGGGAGAAATGCCTGGATACCGGATGGATCAAATCCTGTTTTTTTATTAAACGTGTATGTTCAGCTATACGGAGTCTCAATGATCTAATCGTGCGGCCCACATATCTGTGGCCACATGCACATGAGAGAACGTAAACAACATAAGATGTGTTACAGTTTAAGAAGTTTTTGATGTGGAACTTCTTTTTCCCTTTTGAGTATGTAATAAACTTTGCAGGTAATGCATACTGACACATAGAACAATTTGCGCAGCTGAAAAATCCCTTGGGTATAGTTGTAATTCTGGGACTTATAGTCTTTGAGTCAAAAAGACTGGGAGAAAGATGAGCGGCCAAGGTCTTAGCCTTGCGAAAGGTAAATCTTGGACCACTGGACAATGAAGAACCAATGTCCTCATCTAATAAAGTGTGTGCCAATGTTTTTGTATAATTTTGGAAATTGATGATGACTGTGAACTAAAAGTAGTTACAAAGAAAGGACTCTGTGTGTTAATATTTGTCATATTTTTTAATTGTCTAGGTTTTTTTGTTCTTGAAACAGTTCGTTGTATGAGATCCTTTCTATCCATAGAATCAGCTCTCATGAAGGCCATATCCAAATCTTTGGTAGAGTAACCCCTGGTCACAAATCTGTCAAACATTTCCTTTGATCTTGAAAGGAAAAGATCGTTATTTGAACACAATCTTTTTAGTCTCATGAATTGAGATCCCGGAATGTTCCTTATCAGTGAACGGGGATGGCAGCTCCGTGCACTGAGAAGCACATTCCTTGAATTCTCCTTCCGGAAAACATCGGTTTGAATATTCATCTCATTATCAATGTAAAGGGTTAAATCCAAGTAATTAATATAATTAATATTGTGCTGAAAAGTGAATTTAATATTGTAATCATTAGTGTTTAGATAATTAATAAAAGAAATTAAAGTGTTTTCATCACCATCCCAAATTATAATCAGATCGTCAATATATCTCTTAAAAAAGATGATATTTTGACGAAAAGAGTTGTTAGCGTGATAAATAAATTGTGACTCCCAGAAACCCATAAATAGATTCGCGTACGAAGGTGCAAAACTTGTGCCCATTGCAGTGCCTAATTTTTGTAGATAAAAAAGTGAATCAAACATAAAATAATTGTGCGTTAATAAGAAAAATATTGATTCTTGAAGAAAAGTGCAAAGTGAAACAGATAAAGTTGAAAGATCCAAAAAGTGTCGTATAGCTTTAAGTCCGTGATGTGATCAATAATAGAATACAGGGAGGTCACATCTAATGTGACCCACCTGTATTCCTTTTGCCATTTGATGTCTTGTACCTTGAAAATGAGATCCGATGAATCTCTTAGGTAGGAGGGGAGTATAAAGACCAGGGGTTGTAAGAACTTGTCCACATACCGCGATAACCCATCTCCCAAAGATCCAATGCTCGCCACTATCGGTCGTCCAGGAGGGTCAACTAGCGATTTATGGATCTTTGGGAGATGGTGGAATACCGGAATCACGGGATGTGGACAGTTCAGAAATTCGCACTCTTTTTTACTAATGACATTGAGAATACTACCAAGGGATAATAATTCGGTCAGTTCTATAGAATATGATTTTGTAGGGTCCTTCTTGAGAGACTGATAATAAGTAACATCCCCTAACTGTCTAAGTGCTTCTCTTTTGTATTGATCGGTGGATAAAATTACTAGGGCTCCCCCTTTATCCGCATGTCTGATCACGATATTGGAATTATTCTTAATTTCTTCAATTTGTTGTATTTCAGAGTAAGTTAAGTTTCCAGAATTGACATTGGAACAAGAAAAGCCTTGAGACAGAAGTTTCAAATCTCGTTCTACCAACCTTTCAAACGTTGTTATGGATGGCCCTCTGTTATAATTTGGGCAGAATATAGATTTTTTTCTATAACCTGAGTCTTCTGACCCAAAGAAAGGTTGGACGAATGTGTTGATGGGTTCCCCCTGTGACTCTAACAAAGTTTCCATGTCAGAAATGACACAATTTTCTTGGAAATTAAATGAGTCCTGGGGTGAATCAGAGATAGACTGTATTGGGAGTAGTGGAAGATTATCGGTTTTATTACCCAGTAAACGGTTTTTTGAACTGAATAACTTTTTTAGAGAGAGTTTGCGCGTACATTTCTGGAGGTCTATAACCGTTTGAAACAGTTGGAAACAGTTTCTTTTATTAATTATCTAAACACTAATGATTACAATATTAAATTCACTTTTCAGCACAATATTAATTATATTAATTACTTGGATTTAACCCTTTACATTGATAATGAGATGAATATTCAAACCGATGTTTTCCGGAAGGAGAATTCAAGGAATGTGCTTCTCAGTGCACGGAGCTGCCATCCCCGTTCACTGATAAGGAACATTCCGGGATCTCAATTCATGAGACTAAAAAGATTGTGTTCAAATAACGATCTTTTCCTTTCAAGATCAAAGGAAATGTTTGACAGATTTGTGACCAGGGGTTACTCTACCAAAGATTTGGATATGGCCTTCATGAGAGCTGATTCTATGGATAGAAAGGATCTCATACAACGAACTGTTTCAAGAACAAAAAAACCTAGACAATTAAAAAATATGACAAATATTAACACACAGAGTCCTTTCTTTGTAACTACTTTTAGTTCACAGTCATCATCAATTTCCAAAATTATACAAAAACATTGGCACACACTTTATTAGATGAGGACATTGGTTCTTCATTGTCCAGTGGTCCAAGATTTACCTTTCGCAAGGCTAAGACCTTGGCCGCTCATCTTTCTCCCAGTCTTTTTGACTCAAAGACTATAAGTCCCAGAATTACAACTATACCCAAGGGATTTTTCAGCTGCGCAAATTGTTCTATGTGTCAGTATGCATTACCTGCAAAGTTTATTACATACTCAAAAGGGAAAAAGAAGTTCCACATCAAAAACTTCTTAAACTGTAACACATCTTATGTTGTTTACGTTCTCTCATGTGCATGTGGCCACAGATATGTGGGCCGCACGATTAGATCATTGAGACTCCGTATAGCTGAACATACACGTTTAATAAAAAAACAGGATTTGATCCATCCGGTATCCAGGCATTTCTCCCAATGCCCAATGGGGGGCATTGGCAATTTTTCCTTTTCAGCCATCGAACATATACCCCATCATCCAAGGGGGGGCAATAGGGAGAACAGGCTAAACAAAAGAGAAATGTACTGGATATATATACTCGATACTCTCCATCCATTTGGAATGAATTCAGACTGGGAATTAAAACACTTTCTTTCAGATTAATTGTTTATATATATATTTTTTATAATTGCTATACTTGATTGAGTTTATTTTTGTTTCTTATTTCTTCAAATATATGTTATGATTTCTTTATATAAATATATTATATTATATTATCCAGTTTATAATTATGATCATGATTTATATATTTATCAATATCCGCTATATATTTGTCCATGATAGTTATTCATTTTTTAATTGTTATTGCTTAACATCATGTTTTTGTTTTTAAACTCACATTGTTTTCTTGTATATATACTGTTTATTAGTATAAATATGCCTGTTTGTTTCCCATCAGACTAGCTGAGGTTAATATGGTATACATCTGAGTCACTACTTACTATGATTGCTATCTGCTGTGTCTAGTTTAAGAATGGTCCAATCAGATGTTGTTTGTCTGTATATATATGTGTCTGGCATTGGAGACAAAATACTCTTTGATAAAGTCCCTTCTAAGGGATGAAACGCGTCAGAGTGTTTGCATGATACTCAGCTTTTTGAAATAAAGAACTTTTTATTCAACAATCTACTTGTTTGGTTCACTGGGAAGTAGTGACCGTTCTTTCCCTTCTACCTCCTATGCAACTTTTCACGAACGGAGCACACAGGAGTCTCCATCATTAGCAGGCAATTATTTCTATCCTACGAAGGAAGCGGCGTCCAGCTGACACACGCTGCAAGGCATCGCACACAGGCTCCCCGGTCTCCATACAGCTGATTGCCTTCCGGATGCGGCTCGAGGACGACCCGTGCGTGCTGACGCACCATCACGTGGGTCCCCAGATTGGCGCGGCTGGTTAGAGAGACGAAGCTCCTATTCCAACTACATCGGTGAGCGGAGGGGAGGGCTTGCAAGCCAGTCAGCGGTGCAGCGATACCTTCTACCGGGGTGTCAGGCAAGTACGCCACACACGTGGGATCTACAGTATCGTGTACCCGGCAGCCGTGCATGGTTCATACACGGGACACCATTTCAGCATACTGTTTGGCTTCAGGGGTTGGTCCGGACACCAGTCGGGTAAGGTTAGCATTATTGGGACATTTCAAGGGTCACAGCATATGTTACGGTGGTCACATTTTCCTGTGCCCCTGGTCCACATTTGCTCAATAACCCCCGACTGGTTTGTGTTATATATCTTTATATCAACCCCTACCTTACCTTATACTTTTTCTATTTTATACCTGCTGGAGACTCCACTCCTAGTTACACCTGGACAGAGATTGCATATCATCATTATATATGACTGTGTAGCATTGGAACTCAGGAGTTTACTCTCCATTTTATCTGCCTACAGTTTCAGTTTGTGTTACACTATTCTGCAGAGACTCACCATGAGTGTTCAAGTGCAGCCCGCTTTCCAAAAACCTGACAGAAGTTACGCGTATTTGATATGGGCCGCGATTAATGCAACAGAGGATAAGATGGCAACACTTGCTCAAATTTATCAGTATTTTATCGAAAACTATGACTTTTACAAATTTTCGCCAACTCCTCATATGTGGAAGCGGGCAGTAAGGAAAAGGTTATGTAGTGACCCATGTTTTCACCGTATTGAGAATATAATGTAAAATAATCCGTTCTGTGGGTCTGAGCGGGTTGAAATTTACCTGGTCCTCATGCGGGAGGACCCTTGCCATAGTGGCAAAATATCAGCCTTGCACGACCCCCGGAACCGGAGGTACCAAAAGACAGTTTAAAAGCACATTACCAAAGTGGCTTTTTTTCTGCCATGCAAGTCAATGGCAGAAACCTGAACTTTAACATCACCCTGACTCCGTTCTGTTGCCACGAGAGGGTCGCAATTTGCCATGCAATCCTGACGCAACTAGGACTACATGGTGACCGAATTTGAGCCCTCTAGCTCGAACCGAACCGGAGTTGTGGGTTCCAGGTTTCTGCTCATTCTGACTTAGCCGGTTCAAAGCTTTCTCTGCCATTGCGCTCAATGGTAGGATCCTCCTCGCCGGTGTGACCCTTTCTCGTCGCCATTACTGCTCGGACCCTGTTGGGGTCAAGTGAGGGGGTTCTTAACATCTAGGGGCCAAATAAATTTTATTTCTAGGTGCCCTAAAACAGAAGTTCCCATGCCAATTGACCTAGTTCCCACGCCAATTGCTGTAGTTCCTACGCCAATTGCGCGACCAGGCAGTAAAAAACAGTGCAGCAAGCCTCTACATTTGTTACACTGTCAAAGGAGCAAATGGAAACAATCTGAGGCAATTCAACTTATTCTTTTATTGGTGGAGTCAGTACAAAAACATTTATTTACACATACAGTACTGTACAATGTTGAAAAATTTAAAGTGCACAGTAATTCAAAACATCAACACACAATAATACATTCTGCAGCCTTTATTAAATTCTTCTGCCACAAAACATTTTTGGTGCATGGGGCAAAGGGAGTTAAAGTGACTTGCTTTTTATGTGCTGTATTTGGGGGTTGTCTTTGGGGGTCTATTCATCAAATTATTATGATGGAAATAAACTATCTGGAAAGCCTTTTGAAATTACAGTGCTGTTAACTATTTCAGCCACACACCTCCAGAGTTTTTAATCCCTCCCTAGCCAAGCGTCAATTGGCTGAGTCACCCTATCCTACCAACCCCCTCTCTCCACACTGGGTCGTTAACCTTCTGCATATTGCCATTGTGTTCTTAATCTGCCCATAGCCAAGCTACAAACACTCAGCACGCCTGCGTCTAATCACACCATCCCCCTCCCCCAACCCTTAGAGGCCTGTTGTTTGAACGGTAATTCTTTGGAAAATCCCCTCTTAAATTTGAAATGTAAATCTGATGTGCACAGCACTGTGAGAATTGAGAGTACACTGAGACAGTATTTCATCAGGGTGTGAAAATATTTGTCAGTCACTATGGTTTACAGTCACATGTTTTTAATACAATACAGTACATTCTTTAATATCTTTAAAATAAAAATATATAAATCCTGTATATAAGTATAATGTAACATAATCCGTTCTGTGGGTCTGAGCGGGTTGAAATTTACCTGGTCCTCATGCGGGAGGACCGTTGCCATAGTGGCAAAATATCAGCCTTGCACGACCCCCGGAACCGGAGGTACCAAAAGACAGTTTAAAAGCACATTACCCGCAATGGCGGAGAAAGCTTTGAACCGGCTAAGTCAGAATGAGCAGAAACCTGGAACCCACAACTCCGGTTCGGTTCGAGCTAGAGGGCTCAAATTCGGTCACCATGTAGTCCTAGTTGCGTCAGGATTGCATGGCAAATTGCGACCCTCTCGTGGCAACAGAACGGAGTCAGGGTGATGTTAAAGTTCAGGTTTCTGCCATTGACTTGCATGGCAGAAAAAAAGCCACTTTGGTAATGTGCTTTTAAACTGTCTTTTGGTACCTCCGGTTCCGGGGGTCGTGCAAGGCTGATATTTTGCCACTATGGCAAGGGTCCTCCCGCATGAGGACCAGGTAAATTTCAACCCGTTCAGACCCACAGAACGGATTATTTTACATTATATTTGTGCAATTGGCGTGGGAACTAGTTAGGGCCTCGGTCAAGTTCACGGGCAATTGGCGTGGGAACTTCTGTTCTTGGGCACCTAGGAATAAAATTCTTTTTGCCCATAGATGTTAGGCACTGTATACCACTGTACAGTATACTGTGGACGACACAAAATGAAACGATACTGAACATGTAGAATAAATGCAAAGTTTTATTTATTTGGGTTTATTACACAGTATACGGTACGGCCGGAAAACATCAGCATACAGTACAATATTATCCATCGAAATCCTCCCATTAGCCATTTTCTTTTCTGAGGAAAAACAAAAATAAAAGTTTTAATGTACAGTAATGGTCAGCCCCCTAAAGAAGTACCCAGCCAGCCCCACCAAAAGAATACGGCAACAAGACAGTACTCACCATAGAATTAAAATTCAATTCCCCCCAGATGTTAGGAACCCCCTCACTTCACCCCAACAGGGTCCGAGCATGTACAGTACAGTACTGTACTTTAAAATAAAATTAAATATGCAATTTTACTATTACTGCGTGCGCACGCACAGACTGTATACTGTAGGTTGAACCGCGAAGGTATTAGACTTCAAAGACAACAGCTCGCAAACGCCCCCATGCGTTTTTACACGGCATTGTAGTATTGCAGCCAGCGGGAATAAAATGCTTAAATCACGGGCGCGATATAACGCAATACACTCCGGGCGAAAACGACACTAAACCGAACATCACCGGGATATTCTGAAAATCGCGGAGCTAGCCAAGTTTGAATAAATTTGGTCGCCACTGTATGTCGTTTATAAAATTATTTGTATCTAAGAACAACAGTTGCAGAAATGTATCCAATAGCTAAAGTTAGGTAGAACCCACAAAACAAATGTAAAACGGAAATATCTAACCAAATATTTATGGTAACTCTTCAACAAAGATAATGCATTTGTATATATAAATCATTTGCATTGGTATCAACAACAATCCTACAACAGTGTGGATCTGTTTATATATGCATCAAAAGATATTGACAAGACATACTACATAATTACAGTCAGCTTCACAACCTTATTACATATTTAATATAGTTTTAACATAGGGGGCTGTCCTCTAGTTTCTTTCTTTTAATAGGGCATTGTAACAGGGACTTATCCGAAATAAGGCTGCAATATAAGCCTCTAGTAGTCTGAGGAATCCAGTAGGGAACTTGTTAATTGTAACTAGACAACGCTAGCATGCTTTTTTTGCCGTTGCAGTAGCTGGCAGGAATATTCAGGGTCATAGAGACCTGTTTTTTCGTTGCATACAGCTTCCAGATGGGCTTCTTTGGGGTACACAACTTCTGCCTTTGGCCCTATGGAAATTCTGTCATCCACGGGATGAATTCTCCATTTTCTCTAGGTTGCATGGCATCTCGGCCCCCCTTTTCCTCCGTGAGATCGGCAGACATGTCTGATCCTTCCATGGTAAGTAGAGAACCTCTTTATTTTTTGCCTTTTTGCTTTGGACAACTCTGTCCATCAGGGATACTGGGATCTCCTTCTTTGTTTGAAATTTCAGTAGTTTCACAGCATCCACTTGCATCAACTCGGTCAATGTAAAAGAGGTAACCAACTGAAATGCCACAGTGGTCAATCAGAATGGATCAAACTCTTTTGTGCTTACAGCAAGACACCAGGAGACCATTCCTGGAAACAGAGGGCCCAGGAACCTGTCAGAGGCTGGCCCGTCAACAAACACTCATCAATACCCAGAGACTGACCTGAAGGGCCACCTGCTTTGAGGTACCTTTTGAGACTTTGGGGTGATAGGCTGGAAAGGGGCTTTTCCTCCCAGTCTTGCAGATAGGGACTGGACAAGTGAGTGAGTCCTTACAAAGGGATAGGATGTTTGTTATTTGTTTATTTTGTTATGCTGTGCATTATTTAAAGGGAAAGGCTAAATAAAGCCATGTTTTAATCTCCCTTAAACTGTCTCCCTGTGTGTGTTCCTCTGCACATGTCTCTTACCGGTGCACCCCGCCAATGCTCTCCTTATACGATGATTATGCGCAATGATACTAGTGAGACAGTGAACAAGACGAGTGGCTCTATTGAATTAGTCTACGTAATTTGTAGAGTTACCTTGACAATGTATGTATGTATGTCTTTATTTATATAGCGCCACTAATGTACATAGCGCTTCACAGCAGTAATACATGTGGTAATCAAATAAATAACAGATAATATAAATAACAGATCATGGGAATAAGTGCTTTAGACATTAAGGAAGAGGAGTCCCTGCTCCGAGGAGCTTACAGTCTAATTGGTAGGTAGGGAGAATGTACAGAGACAGTAGGAGGGAGTTCTGGTAAGTGCATCTGCAGGGGGCCAAGCTTTATGTATCATGTGTTCAGAATAGCCACAGTGCTATTCATATGCTTCTTTAAGCAAGTGTGTCTTAAGGTGGGTCTTAAAGGTGGATAGAGAGGGTGCTGGTCGGGTACTGAGGGGAAGGGCATTCCAGAGGTGAGGGGCAGTCAGTGAAAAAGGTTTAAGGCGGGAGAGGGCTTTAGATACAAAGGGGGTAGAAAGAAGACATCCTTGAGAAGAACGCAAGAGTCTGGATGGTGCATAACGAGAAATTAGGGCTGAGATGTAAGGAGGGGCAGAAGAGTGTAAAGCTTTAAAAGTGAGGAGAAGAATGGAGTGTGAGATGCGGGATTTGATCGGTAGCCAGGAGAGGGATTTCATGAGGGGAGATGCTGAAACAGATCTAGGAAAGAGTAGAGTGATTCTGGCAGCAGCGTTTAGGATAGATTGTAGGGGAGACAGGTGAGAGGCAGGAAGGCCGGACAGCAGGAGGTTACAGTAATCAAGACGTGAGAGAATGAGGGCCTGAGTCAGAATTTTAGCAGTCGAGCAACAGAGGAAAGGGCGTATCTTTGTTATATTGCGGAGGAAAAAGCGACAGGTTTTAGAAATGTTTTGAATGTGAGGGGCGAATGTGAGAGAGGAGTCGAGTGTGACCCCAAGGCAGCGTGCTTGGGCTACTGGGTGAATGATCGTAGTTCCAACAGTAATGTGGAAGGAGGTAGTAGGGCCAGGTTTGGGAGGAAGTATGAGGAGCTCTGTTTTAGCCATGTTGAGTTTAAGGCGGCGAAGGGCCATCCAGGATGATATAGCAGAGAGACATTCAGAAACTTTGGTTTGTACAGCAGGTGTAAGGTCGGGTGTTGAGAAATATATTTGTGTGTCGTCAGCATAGAGGTGATAATTAAACCCAAAAGATGATATTAGGTCACCTAGAGAGAGTGTATACAGAGAAAAGAGAAGAGGTCCCAGGACAGAGCCCTGGGGTACCCCCACAGAGAGATCAATAGAGGAGGAGGAGGTGTTAGCAGAAGAGACACTGAAAGTACGATGGGAGAGGTAGGATGAGATCCAGGATAGAGCTCTGTTCCGAATGCCAAGAGTATGGAGAATGTGAAGGAGAAGAGAGTGGTCCATGGTGTCAAATTCTGCAGAGAGGTCGAGTAATATGAGCAGAGTGTAATGACCTCTGTCTTTGGCAGCATGGAGGTCGTCAGTTATTTTAGTGAGAGCTGTTTCCATGGAGTGAGCAGTGCGGAAGCCAGATTGTAGAGTGTCTAGGAGAGAATAGGTGTTGAGAAAATGGAGCAAGCGAGAGAATACAAGACGTTCAAGGAGTTTAGAGGCAAACGGCAGGAGGGAGACAGGTCGATAGTTAGAAAGACAGGTAGGGTCAAGCTTGCTGTTTTTGAGTAATTGTATGACTGTTGCATGTTTGAAGGAGGATGGAAAGGTTCCAGAGCAGAGGGAGGAGTAAAAAATGTGCGTGAGCATAGGGATTATAGTAGGAGCAAGAGGCTTTAGGAGATGGGAGGGAATGTGGTCAAGAGGGCAAGTGGTAGAGGGAGAAGAGGCGATCAACAGCGACACATCCTCCTCTGAGACAGTGAAAAAAGAGTCAAGGAAGGCAGGAGGAGAGTTAAGAAGAGGTCTAGGATGGGAGGAAGAAACAGAGGGGATGTTCTGATGTATGGATTCCACCTTTTCCTTAAAATAGTCAGCAAAGTCCTGAGCAGAGATGGAAGAAGGAGAAGCCGCTGAGGGTGGTTTGAGTAGAGTATCAAAGACAGAGAACAGTCGGCGTGGGTTAGACTTGTGCATGTTGATTAGTGAAGAAAAGTAGGCTTGTTTAGCTTGCGAGAGGGCAGAGTTGAAACAGGATAGCATACATTTGTAGTGAAGGAAGTCTGCGAGAGAATGAGATTTCCTCCAGAGGCGTTCAGAGGAACGAGTGGAGGAACGCAGCATGCGCGTGTGGGAATTTAACCAGGGTCTAGGGTTAAAAGGGCGAGTGCGGCAGAGAGAAAGTGGGGCATGTAGATCAAGAGAGGAGGACAAGACAGAGTTGTAGTTCCTGACCAGGTTGTCAGGGTCTGTAGCAGAGCTTAGAGAGAAGAGGGAGGAGCGTAACGTGGACTCAAAGTCAGGTAAGTGAATAGAGTGCAGGTTTCTGCAAAACCGGGGGGTAAATGGAGGTGGAGAAGGGGAGAAGCGAGATAGAGAGAATGCGATGAGGTGATGGTCAGAGAGAGGAAAAGGGGAAATGGAGATTTCAGAGAGAGAGAAGTTTTTAGTGAAATCCAGGTCTAAGTAGGGGCCATCCTTGTGGGTGCTGGCTGCAGTCCACTGTTGAAGGCCAAAAGATGAGGTTAGAGAAAGAAAGCGGGAAGCCCAAGGGAGCGAGGGGTCATCTATGTGGCAATTGAAGTCGCAAGGAGAAGAACAGGGGAGTCTGAGGAGAGAAAGAAAGAGAGCCAGGATTCAAAGTGAGAGAGAAAGGCAGAGGGGGGATGAGTAGAGGTAGGTGGGAGATAGATGACAGCCACGTGGACAGGGAGAGGAGAGAAGATCTGGACAGTGTGAACCTGAAAGGAGGGAAAAGCAAGAGAGGGGGGAATAGGAAGAGTTCGGTAACGGCAGAGAGAGGAAAGCAGGATCCCCACACCTCCACCCCTGCCATCAGGGCGCGGAGTGTGGGAGAAAGAAAGGCCACCATAAGAGAGGGCAGCTTCCAGAGCAGAGTCAGACTGAGTGAGCCAGGTCTCAGTTATAGCAAAGAGAAGCAGGGAGTGAGAGAGAAAGAAGTCATGCACAGAGAGGAACTTGTTAGAGAGTGAGCGAGCATTCCAAAGGGCACAGGAGAAAGGTAGAGAGGAGGGAGGGTGGCATGGGATGGGTATGAGGTTGGATGGGTTAACACCAGAAGGAGTAGAAGTTGCATGTGGGAGGCGAGGACGAGAGCAAGTAGAAATAAGTCAGGGACCAGGATTGGGAGAGATATCCCCATAAGCGAGGAGGAGAAGCATGGAAATAAAGAGAATGTGTGAGGATGATTTGTAGAGGTGTGTTTTAGTGCAGGAGGTATATCTGTGTGGTGTCAGAGGACGCAGGTAAGAAAGGAGTTCATGTGAACTGAGAAGTGGGGCAGAAAGGAGAGATGGAGATATATGAATAGAGTTAGAAACATAAGGAGACTGGTGTAAGGAAGTGCATAATTTGAAAATAAGTGAGGTTGCAGCAAAAATAAAGGCGGCATCACAGCAATAGTTAAGTGTTGAGATGTGCAGTCCTAGATAGATGATATCCTCTTTTCCAACGTAGATCAAAAGCAGTAGATCAGAAGCAGTAGGTGATGTCCACTTTTCCACTTCTTTTTGAACTTCCTTTTTAAACTCATATTCTACTTGAACATTTCTACTTCCTTTTTAAACTTCATATTCTACTTGAAACATTTAACTTCCTTTTTAAACTTCATATTCTACTTGAAACATTTCTACTTAAAAGCATATCTGCTTACAAGCATGGCTGCTAGCAGCAGTGGCTGTTATGAGTTTACTTAAATACTTTTAGAAAGTCCTGGTTGGCACAGCAAACTTAATTAGCACATGTGAGGGTAGTTAAAGCAAATGGTTTTTCAAAGGTGGGTGTTCCCTTGCCTTGCCTTGCACAAGTGTGAAAGCTGAATTAAATTAAGACAGTAGGGGGATGATTTACAGACAGACAATTGGAATATGTTTTTACCTAGATAGAACGAAATACACAGCAGGGGAGGATATCAAGATAGACAGACAATTGGAATATGTTTTTACCTAGATATAACTAAATACACAGCAGGGGAGGATATCAGGATAGACAGACAATTGGAATATGTTTTTACCTAGATAGAACTAAATACACAGCAGGGGAGGATATCAGGATAGACAGACAATTGGAATATGTTTTTACCTAGATAGAACTAAATACACAGCAGGGGAGGATATCAGGATAGACAGACAATTGGAATATGTTTTTAGCTGAGGAAAGAGAAGAGATGAGATGAGATGAGATGAGTGATTCAATAGTCTTTCTTCCTTTTTAAACTTCATATTCTACTTGAAACATTTCTACTTAAAAGCATATCTGCTTACAAGCATGGCTGCTAGCGAAAACATCTAAATACAAGGGAGCTACAAGGATACGCCCACCCCAGAAGAAGTTCAGTAATTGAACGAAATGTGCGTTGGGCTTGAATAACGACACAGCTGACACGTCAGGAGCATGACTGAGACGCAGGTCTCAGTCCCGCAACAAAGTAAGGTAACACTGGGGAAATACATTGTGGGGGCTGTCACTACATCATGAGGCAGGTTAATCGAGTTGTGGACCCCACGGGGCAGCCACTGGCCTTAGACAGCGGAGATATATCTGGCAGTCACTCTTTAGTTTGAGAGGGCTAAACTAAGATGTGAACCCCAGGAGGTAGCTACTAGTTTTAGTTAGCATAGGTGTTCAGATATAAGGGCTGGTGCCAATACTTACTTCACCTCTCCTGACCAAGTGTAAAGGAGTCTATCACTACACTTGTCATTTGTGTATTGACACAGTGGTTCACATGGTTTATGTTGCTTGTTTTTCATATATATAGGGGATACTATTGCGTAGCATATTGCACCTAAGGCCCCGTTCACACAGCGCAATTCGCGATGTGCGCACGCTCGCGCGCGAGCGTTCATCACAGACTCCTGGCGACCAATGGTAGTTTTCAGTATTGAAATTACCATTGGCTGCGAAGTACAGCAACAACGCTGCTGCAGTCGCGGGAGAATTTTGAAACACTGATCTCCGGCTGCAGCAGCGTGACGTCAATTTCAGCAGCCAATCAATGCATTTGGCTGCTGAAATTGACCATTGACCAGAGACTCGGCAGCTCCCTACTCCAGCCACACACACACACTTGTGTTATGCTTCTGTGATTTCCGTGATACAGCCCCTCCCCCCCTGCTCTCCTGTCCCCGCTCTCCGGTTCCCGCTCCCCACTCTCTGCTCCCCGCTCCCCACTCTCCGGTCCCCGCTCTCCGCTTCCCGCACTCCGATCCCTGCTCCCCGCTCTCCGCTCCCCGCATGTCACCCTGTGTCGGATCATTCCATCTGCTGGGGATGATCACACATCACCCAGCAGACGGAGGCGCGCACGCGGACACGTGGAGCTACCCTGGACTATTTTTTTATATTTTTTATATAGTTATATTGTATGTACCAATTTTTTATTGTATTATCTAATATAGATTCCGTTTGAACTCAACTCAATCATTACTCCTGATCACGAGTGCAACAGGCGCTTGTCTTTTGTTTGCCTTTAATTAAGCCTCTTAATTGCAACATCAGGTGCAGAGAAGTCATCACAAGCTGGGTAACTGAACATATGAATACATTTTATATGGACACATGTTATACAAGAAAAGAGGATTTGGTAACATCCACATCCAGCTCATGCTGTGTGATGTGAGCTCTGAGCAACAAAAAATGAGAAGTGAATCTCCTGATGGTGCTTCTAAATCCAAGATTGTGCAATGTTGGCCATAATGCCTAGGAGTCCGGGGTATGTTAATTGTATAAATGTATGAATGTGTGACAGGGTATATGGCTCACCATATGAAGCCTAACATGGACAGAGTAAACCTAACCACTTTAAAAGTGAAACCACAAGGAAGCCCTTATATAAAGAAACTCCCAGTGCAATCACTATGTGGATAATCATATCCTGTATCATAGGCTGGAGCCCTGCACATACCCTATAGTCACAGTAGCTATAAAAAATAGTAAGTCACTCACTTATTAACCCCTTCTGCTCCATAACTGCGTGCATCCGTTCCGTTTTGTAGATGAAGTCTGTGTAGGGAGATGGTGGAGCACTGCAAAGAATTAGGGCTGGAGGCAGATCCGTGAAAAGTAAAAATGCTTTATTCCAGATGCATGGTAGCAACAGCTACATTAAAAAGGGTCCTCTAACGCGTTTCGCGCTATGACAGCGCTTTATCAAAGAGTAACTCCTGTCTCCCCTGATCCCCCTTATATGCTGTTCCCCACGGAGGTGATTTCGCGCCAAAAATCAGTCAAAACTCTGACTGAAGCTGAAACCACGTAAGAAACTACGGTGGCCTCATAGGGTAAAAACACCTCCGTGCTGAAAAAGCAAAGGCGGAAATACAAAAAACTGCATACTGCACCGACACACTTTATTCGAGCAAATACCCAGTATGTACCTGGCAGATACCTGGAATGCGCCGCTCCTCACCTCTTACAAGCCCCGTTGCGTTTGCCTTCCCAGCCTGGGTTCATGCCTGGCTGATGGGCGGCTGATCTGTTAAATGATAATGATTAGGATTTAATAGGCTGCAATGCTTCGCGTGTCTACCAGATGGCATAAATTCATGAATTGTAATGCAGTATATATATATATATATACTGTGCAGTATTGCAGCCAGCGGGAATAAAATGCTTCAATCCCTGCTTGGAAAATACCTCAATGCACTCGGGCAGAAAACAGTCACAAACCTCAATACACCCGGGTATACCCGAATTCGTGGGACTAGCCGAGCTCGAATAAAGTGTGTCGCCAGTGTACATAGCCAGATTGACGAGTCTGGTGACAACACATAACACAGACATTACACAAGAGTAAAAAAATGAGATAAATGGACTATAACATACTGAATAAGGAGATGTAAAGTACATAAAGTAAAAAAGCAGCACATATAAAGAAATATAAAATAAATATTTAACTCTCATTAGATAACTGGGAACATGAAGAAATATACCCATCAATAGACCCATCACTCTGATAATAGTGTATCTATTATCACTAAATATAATAATAAACATGAATGTTTAGGTTAACTCAAAATAAATAAATAAACTAGTCTCAATACAAAAATAATGGCAATAATAATAAAGTTAAAGAGATACATATGTATAATTATCATCTTAAAACAGAAAATTTGAAAAATACATTTATAAAGATCATAATGCTGTTATCACCCAGTAATAGGCTATTGGATTAACTTCATCCTATCAGAGTCACGGATATCAGAAAAAACCTAAGAATAAAGTATATTAATACAAATATTGATTCAATAGAAAAATATATTACATTGAAATGTATATAATATTAATCATTTATGTACCTAATAATGAACATATACATTAGTGATAAGAGATTATTATGAGAAAATGGAGGTAAAGTCAGAACATAAAATGGTTTTATAAAAAATGGTTTTATAAAAAATGTATCAGTTCCCAATCTTGATTGATCCCATTTGGGTATAGGGAATCCATGGTGAAGATCCAGAACATCTCACGTCTATTGAGCATGTTCAATCTGTCACCACCACGAATGGGTGGAGGAACATGCTCAATAGCCGAAAAAGAGAAGTTCTGGATACCTCCATGTGCGCAATGGGCAAAATGACGTGACACCGGATGTGTGGTAGTAAGATTTTTTATAGCTCTGACATGCTCCATTATCCTAATTTTCAGAGGTCTTATGGTGCGTCCAATGTAGTGTTTACCACACCCACACTTAAGTATGTACACAATAAAGCTGGAATTACAATTAATAAATGTGGATATTTTTATCGTTTTTTTGGGTTTTAAAGCATTGATGCATTTGAGTGGCGTTGCATATTGGCAAACCACACAATGGGCACATTTAAAAAAACCTTTAGGTATATTAGAAATGTGATGTGGACGATCGGAGTGAAACAGGCTTGGTGACAGAAAACCTGCCAATGACTTCGCTTTTTTGAAAACAAATTTTGGTCCCTCTTTAACTACATTTTGCAAATCTTTGTCCAATTTTAGGGTATCCCAATGTTTGTAAATGATACGTCTAATGGAGTCTGCCTGTTTACACTGTTGCGTTACAAAAAAAAAGGGGGCCTATTGTCCATTTTCTTTGTCATCATGGTTCTTTTATCCTTATTTTTATAATTCTTACCACTAGTGAAGAGATCTGTGCGATCTAGAGTTTTTACAACATCAAGGGATTCCAAAATATGGACTTTATTATATCCTCTCTTGAGGAACCTCTGAACCAGATCCTCAGATTGTGTATTAAAGGATTCCTCAGTAGAGCAAAGCCTTCTCAGTCGCAAAAATTGCCCTTTCAAAATCCCCTTTTTGAGAGGCCTGGAGTGATTGCTGCTTGCCATCAAGAACGCATTGCGTGAATTGGGCTTCCTATGGACGTCCGTCTGAATAACTTTATTGACATCTATGTACAACACCATGTCCAAATATGCAATGTGTTGAATATTAAAATCATAAGTGAATTTGAGATTGTATTGGTTAATATTAAGAGTGTTAAAGAAAGCTTCAAATAAAAGAAAATCACCATCCCAAATAAAGAACAGATCGTCGATATAACGCCTGTAAAAGATAATGTGCTCTCTAAAAGGGTTCTGATCACTAAAAATAAAAATAGATTCCCAGAAACCCATGAACAAATTAGCATAAGATGGTGCAAATGAAGTCCCCATAGCGGTGCCCTTAAGTTGTAAGAAAAATTGTGAATCAAACGTAAAATAATTGTGTGTTAATAAAAATGTGATACATTCAATCAGAAACATGCAAAGTGTAATAGGTAGTTTGGATAAATGAAGATAATGTTGTACAGCAGAAATCCCTTGGTTGTGTTGTATAATGCTATAAAGTGACGTGACGTCCATAGTAGCCCAACTGTAAGAGGTTTTCCACTCAACCTCTTTTAGGTCTGTCAAAAGTTGATTAGAATCCTTCAGGAAGGAAGGCAATGAGTGAACCAGCGGTTGAAGGTAACCATCAATATAGCGTGATACGCCATCTCCCAAAGATCCAATACTAGCCACTATGGGCCTACCAGGCGGGCAGGTCAGTGACTTATGGATCTTTGGGAGATGGTGGAACACCGGGACGATGGGATGTGTACACAACAAGAAATCAAATTCTTTCTTGTTGAGGACACACAGCATCACCCCCAAATCTAACAAATCTTTTAGCTCCTTTAGAAATTTCGTCGTAGGGTCACTCCCCAGTTTCCTATATGAACAAGCATCACTCAATTGTCTAAGTGCTTCTAATTGGTAGCTGGACGAGGATTGCACCACCACCGCTCCCCCCTTGTCCGCATTCTTAATGACTATTGAATTGTCATTTTGCAGAATAGTAAGTTCAGTTCTTTCTTCTTTAGTTAAATTATCATGGGGGAAGCTGATGGAGGCGCAACCCTCCGCCAGCTGTTTGAGATCTTGTTCCACCAGTCTCTCAAAAGTGGAGATAAAGGGACCCTTGGATGTATATGGGATAAATTTGGATTTTTTCCTAAAATCTGTATGCTGATGTATAAAGAAGTTAGACATAGGTATATCAGTACATTGTTCAATCTCATTTTGTTCAAGTAACAACCCCTCCATATCTGATATCACACTAAGCTCCCTAAAGGAGGGAAGTGAGTTAGGAGGATCAAGTGTCAAGTTCATATCAGGTGGAGATGAAGATGATGTAATCTCTTGGACCGGTTCTGCATCTGACCTTGATGAGAAGAATTTTTTTAAACACAATTTACGTATAAAGCATTGTAAGTCAATGGTGGTGTTAAACAGGTTGATGTTATTCAATGGTGCAAAGTTCAGACCTTTATTCAAAAGGGTTAGTTGGCTATTGGTCAGAATCTTATCTGAAATATTGATGACATTGTCAGTAGCTGTATCTATGAATATTTTTTCCGTTTTGTTGCTCCTCGCACCCCATTTCTTCCTTGACCGCCTCGTCCTCTTCCAGACCAGTTTTTTGACTCTGATTCTTTTTGTGTTTGATGCCAGTTTACTGATTGTCCGGATGTACTCGGAATGGGATGATCCCTATTATCCTCCCTGTTACGACTACTCGATCTCCATGTATCTGTGATCTGATCAAAGGCAACCGATATGTTTCGGCTATCTCCCTCTGAGGCCTCAGACTCAAAACTAGACGCTTCAGAGTATTTGTTTTTCAAGATAGATTTTTGGGGGTTTGTGGTAGATTTCTCTTTGTCTTTGGTGCCTGAAAATGACCTATCTGATCTACCCCTGTTGGTATTTGTCACTGGTCTTCTCTGCCACACGTATACTTGTTTTCTAATATAATCTTGTTTATCACGTTCAAATTTGCCCTGTTTCTTAAGAATAATCTCTTTCTCTATCTGTTCTAAATTTTTGGATAAGATCTGGTCGTTGTTATCAAAATGCTCCATATCCTCAAAAGCTTTCAATTTTGTCTGCAAAAGTTCAATCTCCTTAGCCAATGATGTGATCTCTTTGGTTTTTTGTTTGACAATAATCTGGATCAGTTTGAATGAGCAGTCATCTAACGTCTGAATCCACTGTTTCTCAAAGTCCGCGTTATTAAAACCAAATGTGGGTGTTTTCTTAATGCGGAGTCCTCTTGGGATCCTTTTTACCTTAGTGTAATTTTCAAGGGATGTAATTTCCCACCATAGTCTTAATCGCAGCGTCTGTAGTGTTTCTAATTTGAAAAAATGTGTACCCAGGTCTGAAGGTTCATCACAAATCAAATCCCCACTGTCATCAAAAACTCTGAGCTCTGAGCAATATGACAACTTTTTATTGAAATCATCATCACCTTCAATCCGTGAAATGTTAACGTTCTCTGCATTATCACAAAACCTTTCTTAAGATCCTCCTGCTTCAGAAGGGGTTTCACTGACATTCCTACAGTAGCATCAGTTGCCGATTCCTAAATAAACTGCTGACTAAGAAACAAATTTAATTTTAGGCTTTACTAACAGCCATAACAAATGGTTTAACTTTTTTTTTTTTACCACTTTTCACTGAACTTTTCCTGATGGGAATCTCCAAAACTGGGGAAAAAGACAGTACCACATTTAGAAAAAAAGCACCTTTTTCATTGGAGGTTCGAAGCTGTAAGGATCTGCCATCTGCGCCCCTTCAAACACGCTCCCAGCTTACCCAGACGCGCGATCAGACGTCCTGCCTCTGCTGCCTCCTGCAGAGCATCTTGCGGACCGGCGAAGGCCAACGTTCCTTCTAGGAGGGTGTGCGGACCGCACTCGGCACTAAATGCCGTTCCCGCTGGTCCCACCTCCAGGCTTTGCTCGTGTAGTGATGACATCACCGCGCAGCACGCACCCACTATGCGCGGCACCCACGCACGCGCACAGTAGCTTCCTCGTTCCTCTGTCTAAGGGATACACCTGTGCTGTCCATCAGCCAACAATAGCCATGCATACTAGGGAGTATGCTTCCTCCTCGTTGGTCTGTCCTTCCGATATGCTCAGCCTGCCCTCTGGCACAATGACTGAGCATAACCTTGTGTATGTGCGCTGTGTTGACTGCAGTCCTGATCCTGTCTGAGCCTTGCGTGTCTTGTCCTGTGTTGCCTGACCTCGCTTGTTCTTTGGATTACGCAGTTCACCTCTCCTGACCCGGCTTACCAACAACAATCCGTACCTCTCCACTCCTGACCTCGGCTTACCCACGACGATCCACACATCTCCGATTCCGACCATGGCAAAAGTACCTGCAATGATCCATAACTCTCCAATCCAGACCTCGGCAAGTATCACTGACCATCCTGACTTCTCCTATCCCGACCTCGCTATCTCGACCTATCTACACTCCGGACGCGCCCTAGCATTTATTAATACCCACCTCGGCCTCGCGGTCACGCCTTGTTTGTGTTGAGCACACCGTTACAGTTTGCTCAGCCCTACAAACATGGACCTCGCTGAGGTGGGGCGAGTCTTGAGCATGCACGCCAGCATGTTTTAAAAAATTGAGAAATATTTAGAACAGAACGACCGATGCATGGACCTATTACAAGAGAATCTCCTGTCTCTCACAGTCCGGGTGCAAGCCCCTCCTTCTGCTCCTGCCCCTTTGGGTTCTACTGCCACCACATCTACTCTTATGCCTGTGACCCTCAAGGACATCTTAACAACATTAGGGGCCCCCGGGCAAAGCAGTGCACGGGGCCCTGCCTACACAATCACTCACATGAATAAAAATGTAAATTAACGATTTGTTAACGAATAGTTAATATCCCCTGAATATCTAGTTTACAATTTATTCTGACATCTTTCTGTTACAGTGTTTTTCATAAAACAATCTTTTATATAACTTTTGCAATACCTCACAAGAGAAACATCATACTCCAAGCTATAACTGCAGCACAGTGAAAAAATCAACCTGCACCCCTTTTTTTATCTGAAGAAATATTAAAATAAAGACAGTCACTGGTATATACTTCTAACCTATGCAGACTGTCGCTCCCAGCCTCCCCCGCGCTCACTAGCAGCAGCAGGCACCGTAGGTGCTGCACTGCTAGGCTGCGAGCGGTTGTGACGCGAGCCGGGGTGCCGGGCGGGCGGAGAACGAGCGGAGCTGGGGTTCCACTTCCGGGCAGGGGAGAGCGAGCGGTGCCGGGCAGGGGGAGAGCAAGCCGGGGTGCCGAGCGCCGTGGCAGGGGGAGAGCGAGCCCTCCTAGCTAGACTTAGAATTGAGATTTTACATTTTTAGCATTGGTGGGTAGGGTTGCCAGATGGCTTGTCCAAAAATACTGGACACAATGGTAAAAGTTGTGACGCCCACAATACACACACACACATATATATATATATATATATATATATATATATATATATATATATATATATATATTGTGACAAACGCCCCTCTTTTGTAGTGCTGACGTCTGTCTGGGTTCTTCCCGACACAGTCTTCTAGGGTTAATTATACAACAAACAGGATCATGCAAAGTATTATGCTGCTTAACTCAGGCTTCTGCCTGCTTTATTTTCATCCAAGTAAGGTACTGCAGCTTTAACATGTGAAGGTTAGAGGTACTCAGATACTTTCATTCAGCAGTTCACATATTTCAGTGTTACCATATTTCCCACACTGTTATTTCAAGAAATAAAACCAAAATCATATAAGCAAAATCCTATCCCTTTCAGGGATCTAACTACACATCAGAATCAGTCTCTCTAACAGCTGCTGGCCAACTAAACTGGTTCCCCAGCTTAAAACAATGCTCTCTCATTTAGGGTCACAAGATACAGTACAGTCTTTTAGTAACAGCAGTAACCATTTGTTTTGTCTTATCTGTTCGTGGAGTCCAGGCAAATCCTCTGGTACTGTGATACGTGGAGGGGCCGTCAACCCCGATACTGGATGCAGGGGAGCAGCGACACCCCCAGCCCCCAGGCTCCAAGGAGAGAGAGTGAAATGCAAAACCTCTCTGCTCTAAATACCTGTGCATGTGATTAGAAGAGCAGGTGAGGGAGAACTAGAGCCATTGTAATCTGTGGTCTGGATTTTCCATCCAGCTGCCTGAGTTAATGTGAAGCTGTGGAACGGATCATTTTTAGCTATTCCTGCACTTTCTGCTCTAAAATGGGGCAGAAAGCTGCCTAACATCTTTGGACTATGTCACATATCCCCCTCCCCAGCTCACACCTACTGGGGTGAGCGGCCATGGACCTCACTGGGGTGAGCGTCCTACCTGAAATACTTGAGCTAACTCCTCAGTACAACATTAAGTATTCACATGATACGAATATGAACTTTTTCCATGGCAATTATGGACAATAGGTTTCGTCATAAGAGACTATACTTGGCAAACATATTTTGTTGCTCTCTATTAGGGAACTATTTTGAAAAATAAGTGTCTAGCACACATTCTTACAACCCAGGATATGCTAAATATATTCACAAAACCAAACAATTTCTATTATCTCCCTGGGTTTTTCTACTGTAGAATATGAACCTCATTATATATTTACCAACCGAAAGGGCCATCAACCCTGTATATTAATTTGTAGTTTAGCTACATTTTCAACACAGAGAACCAATATAACACTGTAACATTGACAAAATGCTTATTCTAGAGGCCTAATATACCTTAACTACAATAGCTTATTTGCATAGTTAAGTGTCCGTGACATAGTCCACACGTGTAATAACAAAAAAAATATCGGTCAATTCCCCAAACACATTTTTTTTTTTTCTTTGACTTCCAGTCCATTACATTTCCTGACTTTATTTCATAGGCCGCTGCAAACTGCAAATGACTGGACTGTTTCTTTAGCTTCTGACGGAACTCTGGGGCTGGATAGTCTTTGTCTTTATATTGTGGCCCAGAGTGGCGAGATCCGGAAAAATTCAAGGCCAGCGTTGACCTTCGTCGCTTTTGATTTGCGACCTTTGAACCTTTATGGTACTTAGAAGATGAAGCACTGATTACCTGGAGCACCTTCACCTTGATGGGGCTCTCACTAACTCCGGCTGTACCCTGTGGTATTTTACCTTTGCAGCCGGCAGGCATGTAGTCTTGGACCTCTCTTTCCTGAGGTCTACATTTATTCAGGCGGAAGTACCGCTGGATAACCAGTGACGCATTTCTCAGGGTTTGATAGCGAATCCTGTTCTGTGTCATCCTAGTCAGAGATTGGATTTTTATAGTTGCTCCTTTCATAATGAGGAACCTGTTTCGTACCATGCGGGCACGGTAAAATGATTGAAGAACACAGGCTGCTTTATTCCGGTGATTGAACCGACGAATTTTCATCCCTCTGTAGGCAGCCTGTAGGATGATAGTTGCGGCGCGTTTACGCCGATAATTTTCTCTTTCCCTTCTTCCTTGGACAAGAGCTTTGCAGTGCTTCTGAATTATTCTAATGCTTTTCTCCTTTTTCAAAATGTTAAGTTCCTCCACGAGAGAATTCTGTTTTGTGCATACATGTCGCAATTCTGTTCTCAGAGCGTCCATTTCTTCCTGGTGCTGGCTCTGAGTGTGCATCAGTGCTTCCTGCACTTCTAATTTTTCCTGAGTCAACTGTTTCTTTACTTTTTCTGCTTGGTCAGTCAAATCTGAATTTTCCAATTTCAGAGTCTCATTTTCTTGCTTTACAGTCTCTAACTCACTTAGGGCATTCTCATGGGTTTGCTTCAACATTCCTAGCTCTGTGTTCAGACCGTGGCCCTCCAGGCGTAAGTGTTGCACCTCTGTGCTGAGCGCATGAACCTCTTGTAGAGCCTTCCCGTATTTCTGTTTTAGGATAGCAATCAATTTGTCAGACTTAATCTGTTTTCCATCCATGGTGGCAATTACGGTGTTGGCCTTTTCCAGACTAGTCGTCACCTCTTCCAGCTCACTCCGTAAGAGAGACTCTGTTTTCTTCAAAGCCTCGTGCTCTTGTAAAGCTGGGAGTATACACCTCTGTAACTCGGCGTTCGCTTCTCGCTCCTTGTTCCAACATTCTCGCACCTTATTGTTAGATTCTTTCTCCTTCTTCCAACATTCTCGCTCCTTCATCAATCCCTGCCGCAGGACTTCATAATCATGGCGGGCAGCTTGGAGTGCAGAAACCAAAGCCTCTTTATCCTGGTTCAAGGATTCAGCTTCCCTTTGCTCCTCCTTTTCCTTTGCCACTGTTCCCGTGACAATTCTGCTGGTCACTCCGGTATGCAGCACATCTTGGCGCCTTTCTGACGCATGTCCTGATAGCGCAGGTTCAAGTGGCTCGGTCACTTCCCCTGTGACTTGAGGAACAGTTTTCTTTTTCTTCTTTCTTTTTGCTTTATTAGCTCCAGAGATATCAGTGGTACTGGGCACAAGCTCACTGGTATCAGCTTCCACATCTTGCTTGCACTCATAGGGCGTTGCTTGTTTTTGCAGCTGTTTGTCTTTGAAAATTTTGGGGCACACATCTTCCATGTGACCTACTTTATGACAGGCCCAGCATACTAAATTCATCTGTGGGTACGGCTCTCCTCCAGGGGCCACATACGAGTCGCCATCATCATCATCATCGTATGGCCTGAAGGGACACTGCTTTTCATGATTATGTACATTACAAAACAAACATTTCTCGTCGGCCATTTTAGAAACCCGGCAGGGACAATCTGCTAGCTGCAATTTCACTCACTTCAGCAACTTGCATACAGCACTTGCTAGCTGCAAATTCACTCACTTCAGCAAAAGGCATTAGCTTTACAAACAGCACTGGCAAGATGCAATTTTTTTTTTTTTCTTCAGCAAAACATTTTGGTTTTCTGTTTGGGTTCAAGTGCTATTGCATCCACACTTCGCACATTCTCTGTGTATGCTAGAAGCACAACTGATATACACAGTGGGACAGACTTCACTCATAGCATCTGTACTTTAGTTCAGCTGGGCGGCCATTTTAAACCCCCGCATTTATTTGCAAACCCACAGACTTTTTAGTGTCGACCCGCATTCTCCACCATATGTGACAAACGCCCCTCTTTTGTAGTGCTGACGTCTGTCTGGGTTCTTCCCGACACAGTCTTCTAGGGTTAATTATACAACAAACAGGATCATGCAAAGTATTATGCTGCTTAACTCAGGCTTCTGCCTGCTTTATTTTCATCCAAGTAAGGTACTGCAGCTTTAACATGTGAAGGTTAGAGGTACTCAGATACTTTCATTCAGCAGTTCACATTTTTCAGTGTTACCATATTTCCCACACTGTTATTTCAAGAAATAAAACCAAAATCATATAAGCAAAATCCTATCCCTTTCAGGGATCTAACTACACATCAGAATCAGTCTCTCTAACAGCTGCTGGCCAACTAAACTGGTTCCCCAGCTTAAAACAATGCTCTCTCATTTAGGGTCACAAGATACAGTACAGTCTTTTAGCAACAGCAGTAACCATTTGTTTTGTCTTATCTGTTCGTGGAGTCCAGGCAAATCCTCTGGTACTGTGATACGTGGAGGGGCCGTCAACCCCGATACTGGATGCAGGGGAGCAGCGACACCCCCAGCCCCCAGGCTCCAAGGAGAGAGAGTGAAATGCAAAACCTCTCTGCTCTAAATACCTGTGCATGTGATTAGAAGAGCAGGTGAGGGAGAACTAGAGCCATTGTAATCTGTGGTCTGGATTTTCCATCCAGCTGCCTGAGTTAATGTGAAGCTGTGGAACGGATCATTTTTAGCTATTCCTGCACTTTCTGCTCTAAAATGGGGCAGAAAGCTGCCTAACATCTTTGGACTATGTCACAATATATATATATATATATATATATATATATATATATATATATATATATATATATATATATATATATGTATATATTGCAGAGAAAAAAAAGAACAAAAAGCACTCCGTAATAATAGTCACTGGTGTGGGTGCAGAATGAAGAATAAGCAATACGATACCGTTTGGAAACGAAATCAGCAGGCAGCACTCCAGAATTGAACAAACAAGTGTATTGAAAAAATAAAACACAAAACCAACGTTGGCCGTGCAGTTGGCTCAAGGGCTTACAACAATTTGGCCAAAATGTAAAACTAAATGACCATTTTATTTATTAGTTATTTATACATGTATATTTAGGCACTGTACCGTATATAAGTTTTTCTGGATGTGCACTGAGCTTTGTCTGTGTTTTATGTTATGTCTCTGGTTTTAAATATATATATTGCCATGCTCATGCTCAGTAGCACTCCTCTGTGAAACTTATATGCTTATATATATGTTGTGGGTATTTTGGGGGTCCAATATGAGCTTGTAGGTGTTCTGTATGTTTTATCATTCTTGTTCAGCTAGTCTTAGCTGATTGGAGGGTGGCAACCTCCTACCTAATTGAAGCTCACTCCCTCCCATTTAAATGGTTAAAAGCTCACTCCATGGCATCTCCCACTCTCAGGGGAACTTGCCTGCTTACAGTGTGATTGTGACAAATCTATTACAGAGTGCTTTTCCTGGTAATGTACAGGTTAATAAAAACTTCAATCAGACAGAACTTTTGCAACTAATATTGACAGATTTATTATAAATCATTCTTCCTGGCAATGCACAGGTTATTAAGAATCTATATTAGTGTAGGGACCCTTGTCAAGTGGTCTGTCATGCAGTTGGCTCAAGGACTTACAACAATTTGGCCAAAATGTTAAACGAAATGACTAAATTACCATTTTATTTGTTATTAGTTATTTATACATGTATATTTAGGCACTGTACCGTATATAAGTTTTTCTGGATGTGCACTGAGCTTTGTCTGTGTTTTATGTTATGTCTCTGGTTTAAATATATATATTGCCATGCTCAGTAGCACTCCTCTGTGAAACTTATATGCTTATATATATGTTGTGGGTATTTTGGGGGTTTAATATGAGCTTGTAGATGTTCTGTATGATTATATATATTTATATATATATACATATATATATATATATATATATATATATATATATATATATATATATATATATATATATATATATATATAAACACGGTCCCGAATACAAATAAAATATTGCCCCACCTCCCCAATACATATAAAATATCGTCCCACCACACCCAATACATATAAATTATAGCCCCACCTCCCTAATACATATAAAATACCCCTACCAACCCCATATAATAAATATACTCCTACCACCCCCATATATATTAAATATACACCTATCATCCCCATATATATTAAATATACCCCTACAACCCCATATTAAATATACCCCCACCTCCACAATACAAATAAAACACCCCCCCACCTCCCCAATACATATAAAATATACTCCCACCACCCCAATACATATAAAATATACCTCTACCACCCTGCCCTCGCCACTGACCATGCCAGCACTCGCGCTGCCACTACCGCAACAATTTTATACCGGAGGATAGGCAGCAGAATTACCTGCCTGTCTGGGTGAAAACCGGTCACCTGGCAATGGTGGGCACGCATGGGCCGGGCGCGTGGGGCCTCCCTCTGCTGTGGGGCCCCCGGGCAACTGCCCAGCGTGCCCATATGTGAAGACGTCCCTGATGACCCTGACATCCGAACCCCGACTTCTGACACCCAATCATTATGCTGTAGATTCCCACTGATGCTGAGGGTTTCTTAATCCAGGGGAATGCAAACTTTTCCAGCTGTGCCCCCCTGTCTGGCCTGTGCCGAAGGTGCACGCCCCTCCTACCTTCCAGTCGCGTCACAGATTCATGTGACCCGCAGCATCATTTGACGCCGGTGACATCATGTCACATGACCCCGCTGCATCATCTGATGCCGCGTTGCCATGAAGATGCGTCACAACGTCTGAATCACGGTAATTTTTTTTTCGTTGTTGCAGAGGCCCCACGCGATCCCCCGGCATTCATTTAAATGCCTGGAGGAAGAGCGCGGGACCTCTGCAACAGCCCGCGCCCCCCCCAGAAAAATCTACCGCCCCCCAGTTTGCGAACCGCTGTCTTAATCAATGCTTTATTTAGTTCGAAATTATGCCTTCTTGTTTTCCTTCTCAAAGATCCAAGATGGCGTATATCATTTCGCTATTCACCGATGACGCACTAGCATGGGCTTTTCCCATCTGGGAGCAAATATCGGACCTTACTCAGGACATAGGACAATTCGCTTGGGAATTCCGCAGAGTCTTTGACACACCTAGTCGCAAGGTAACTGCAGCTTCCTCTCTTTTCCACATTTCCCAGGAAAACCGTCCTGTCGCTAGATATGCTCTTGAGTTTCATAGCATCGCAGCTGAAACCGGATGGGATAACAAGTCCCTATCAGCTGCCTTCTGGCAAGGCCTCTCTGAGACATTAAAGGATGAACTTGCTGCACAAGAGCGTCCTTCCAATCTTGAGGAGCTGATCGCTATCTGCATCCGCGTTGATCAATGTTTACAGGAAAGGAGGTCCAAAAGTCTCCGCCATCGCCTGCTCACTCCAAGTGTCTTCTTCCCAGGTGCGCACACCAGAATCTTTTCACCCTGATATCCCTGAACCCATGCAACTAGGTGGTAATAAGTTGTCTGCAGCGCAGGACTCTGTCTGTACAGTGGCAATCCCGGCCATCTGGTGCTTCATTGTCCCCACATGTCAGGAAACGCCAGCTCCCAATGAGGTTCAAGGGAATCACATTGGGAACACTTTCTTTATCTCCTATCACAGCAAAACCACCTACCAGGATTCTGCTTCCTGTTACGCTCACCAGCGAGGGCTTCCACGTTTCTACACTTGCCTTTGTGGATTCCAGGTCGGGAGGTAATTTTGTCGATCAAGGTTTCGCCGAAAGGAATAAGATCCCCTCGTTCGCAAGAGTTGCCCGGTGGGATTGGAAGCTATTGATGGTCGACCTCTGCAATCAGCATTTATCTCCCTACATACCATCCTCCTTTGGGCCTCATGCAGTAAGCCCCGATAAGGCTTTTTGGCATTTTATAACCATTTTTTTCCTTCCAGATTCAGTAAGCGCCGATAAGTGGGAATTATCGGCAACTTTTACTCCCGATAAGAATCGGGAGCCGGCTGGCGATAAGCCACTTATCGGTACTTTTTTAACCCGGCTGAATTCAGGAAGCCCCGATCAGCTTTTCGGTGCTGATCGGCACCCCAGATTGGAGATTTTATGGCCAATCCAGCCCGCCAACTAAAGTTGGCAACTTGCTGGAGGAGAAGCATCGGCCGGGGCGACACTTAGAAAACATCAGGCCTTTTTCCTGCCTGTGATTGATGCCGCAGGTCTCCGGAGCTGATACCCGCACCAGAGCCCCCCGGCATGCATCCGAGGCAGGAAAAAGGCATTTAAAAGCCACTTCATTACCTTAGCGGCTAACCGCTAAGGCAATGAAGGGGTTAACCCACCGTGCCATCTTTATTGTGGCTAGCGGGGGTGGGTGAAGGGGGTATTTGGCCCTGGCTGTGAGTTTAGGACTTGCGGGGGGCTTGCGGGAGCACTTAACCCCTTCACGACCGTAGCGGTTAATACCGCTACGGTCATGAAGGGTTTAAGGCCTCCCGCTTCCCACCCGCAAGCCCTAAACAACCACCGTTGGGGCTAATACCCCCTTCACCCACCCCCACTACCCACAATAATAAAAAATACACACACCAGCCCCACACTAACTAAATAAATTAATTATTTTAATATATATATATATAGAGGCTTGGGGGAGAAAGGATGTGAAGTAATTGAAAGCCTCTGTCACATGGTACTTGAACCAATCAGAGTAGGGATAGACTTCCCACGCTCTGATTGGCTGCCGTACCATGTGAGTCCGGCCATGTGTCTTTTCATGACATCATCTTAAAGGCAATTGCAGCAATGCCATTCTGATTGGCTGTGCTGTCATTGCCTTTAAGTGACGTCATCATTTTTTTTTACATCGGCTAAAACACAAGGTTTTCACGGCCCAATCAGGGCCGTGGGAACCATATGACGAAAATGTGACATCATAGGCCTTTAAAAGCCTATGTCGTCTCATTTTAAAGCCAGGCGCCGAGGAGGAAGGACCTCCTCTGAAGAAAGAAGACCAGGGCGTGGCACTGGACGGCAAGAAGACCCCGGAAGAAGGTAGAAGAATACAGATGAAGATGGATTACAACTAGAAGACCCCTGGATTGTCGTGTTTTATTATTTTAATGTTTATTATTTTATGGTTTTTTATTTTATGGGTTCCTGTTCGTGGATTGGTTCGTGAGTAAGCTGATCAACGCGAGTCGGTGGGGGCAAGTAATGGTAAGTTAAATAAAGAAATGTATTTAATGTAACTGTGTTTTTTTTTTTGCTTTTTCATGTCTTCATTTTTTTTAATGCATATCATTTCTTGCCACTGTATGTATGTATGTATGTATGTATGTATGTATGTATGTATGTATGTCTAGAGAGATATATACATACAGGGTAAGAAATGATAGTGTTGTTAAAGCTTGATTTTCTGTATTGTAAATCATTGTGGCTATGCTGCTATGCATAGATGCGTGTTAAATGTATTTTATTATTAGAGAGATGTAAGTTTTGGGCTTTATGCTGTACTGTAGGTTATGGAGAGGCTTGCTTTAGTATATTGTAAATGTTGGTGTCCTTTTTTGTATGTTTTGAAGTTGTTCTCTGTTACGATAGCTATAGTTCATTGTGTAATTGGTATGGATGGTATTTTAATTGTTTAGGGATGTAATTCATGTGTGTTTATTCATTGATGGTGACTTTATTTGCTTACATAATATACTTCTTGTGATGTCAGGCTATTTGAGTTGGATTACTGTATTGTTAACATTGATTTGCAGTGTGTACATGTAGTTTACATGTTATGCTAAATGTATACACTGTAAATGCAATGTTTTAAGTGGCATTTGAGCCTTCAGATTGAATGATTAAATGAGATTTGGTTAGGAATTTGCTTTTTAATTCATTGAGGATGTTATGCATAAGTGGTGTTGCCATTGCACGATGCCTTCACCCCTTAATTACCTTTGAGGTTAGTACCCGATAAGGTGATTAAGGGGTTCATTGGTATGTTAATGTAATTGAGATGTATTGCCTATTTATTATTTTGGCAACGGACCCCAAGGATGATGCTGGCGACGGAGCCTTCTTATTGATGAGGTTAGTACAATTTTCTTTATTTTATTACGGTATTTAATGTGTTTAATAATTGCCAAATAATGTATTATCCCTATGTGGATAATAGTTATTTGGCACATTATTGTACTGTATGTACTGTATGTGCTGGGGGAGGGGGTATTGGCCCCAAGGGTATTTGGTAGGACTCCCCTGTGGGTAGTGGGTGAGGGTGGTTAGGCCTCAGGGTTGGGGGGGTTAGTGGGGGAGGTTATGTGGGTGAGGGTGGGTTAACCCCTTAATGACTGTAGCAGTTAATAACCGCTATGGTGATTAAGGGGTTAGGGGACATTACATTGGATGTTTTAATTCTTGTGTCTGTTTTGCAGAAGCGGATGGTGCATGGATGAAGATGAGGATGGCCTTCATCGTGGCAGCCGGACATGGGTGGTGAGTACTATATGTATTTAATGTATTTATTGTTGTTTATGTATTTTACATACACAGGGGGTGTATGTTGTTTATTGCAATGTTTATTGGGGGCAAATGTCCCCAATAAACATGCTATTCTGCCTTAACCCCTTCATTGCCTTAGCGGCTATCCGCTATGGTAATGAAGCAGCATTTATGTATTATTAATACTATTGTGCGGGAGCAGGGGGCCCCCTGAGCTGAACCGCATTAATTTGTGTCTCAGAGTCCCCCTGCTTCCCGAATTACAGGCCCCGGTTTGGGGCATCGGTTACAGTGTCGCCGCCATATTTATAGCGGGCACGTCGCGAATGGGACGCTATAAAGATGGCGGCGACACTGCCACCCGATGACACATTCCGGGGCCTGTAACTCAGGAAGCAGGGGGTCCCTGGTCCACAAAGTGATGCGGTTCAGCTCGGGGGACCCCCTGCTCACTGTACAGTATTATTAAATAAATATTAATGCTGCTTCGCTACCGTAGCAGATACCCTGTAAGGTAAGGAACGAGTCTTTATTGATGTGTGTGTTTTACTCATAGTGTAGATGTGCAGAGGGTCTCCGGAGCTGAAGCGCTTTTGTTTTAAGTCCGGGGACCCCATGCTCCCCGAGATACAGGCCCCTTCAGGGGGTGCCGGTATCCCTCTGCTTTGTTTACAGGCCGCGGTCATGTGATCGGGACCTTTAAATGCAGAGGGATACCGGCACCTCATAAAGGGGCCTGTATCTCGGGGAGCAGGGGGTCCCCCGACCTGAAAACAATGCGGTTCAGCTCCGGAGACCCCCTGCACATGTACACTATGAATAAAAGTTGTTTAAAAATACTTTATTTGTTGCCGATGTTTGCGCTGAGAGAGCGGCTTGTCTCTCTCTGCTGCAAACACCTATCGGCACAAAAGGCGTATCGGAAGGCTTATCGGGAGCCAGGCTGTATCGGCACAGCCTCATCGGCAGCTTTGCTTTCGCAGTGCTTCGGCAGGGATCGGAAGGATTCGGCCCTTACTGAATACTGCGAGGGCAAATCGCCAAAAAAAGGCCGATCCCCCACCTATCCGCCACACTTGGCGAAAAGATTTTATCGGGGCTTACTGCATGAGGCTCTTTGTCTTCATACTGGGGAGGATCATACAGAGGAGATCCAGTTAGATGCCCTCCACACCCATTTGGTGGACGTGATTCTTGGTCTCCCTTGGCTGCAACATCACAATCCACGCATCGATTGGCTTGGCAAGGATCCTGTCATGTGGAGCTTCCTCTGCTCCAAGAACTGTAGTCTTCCAAAAGAATCTGTGGGATCTCTACTCCCAAAGAAGTAAAGGTAGAATTACCTGAGATCTACGCCGAATTTCACGACGTATTTGATAAAGCCAGATCTCAGGTCTTACCCCCGCATCGTCCTTTCGATTGTCCAATCGATTTGCTTCCTGGCTCGGTATCTCCCTGGGTAACTTCTTATCCACTTTCTCTCCCCGAGACTAAAGCTATGAAGGAGTATATCCATGAAAATGTACTGTAGGCGGACGCTCACAGAGGTATACAAGGGAGACTGATTATAGTGAAATTAAATAAGCCTTTTATTGCGCCTTTTCCTTAACATCAGGAAATCATCCAAACAAGGGGTAAATAAAGCTTCTATTCACTTGGGAGTATTTCTAGTGAAATACTATGCAATCCACAACTCCCTTAGATAAGCATGTCTCCCAGCCCCAAACATATAGCATGAAATGAACAGATATAAAAAGTCTTGTAAATAAAAGTCTTATCTGTTCCTTCTAGTTTGGAGGGAAAATCTTCTCTGTCCCTGGTTGCTACCTTTTCTTCAGGGGTTGTCAGCATTCAGGTTTAGAAGTTTCCCCTGCATCTTGAAAGCAGCTCTGCTGTTTCTTCTGGCAGGGCTCAAGACAAGTGTCTCCAAGTTCAGCTCAGGTGTGAGCTAAGGAGACTCTCTTCCTGTCTCAAAAGACAGGCTTTTCTAAGCAATCTAATCAGGCAGGTGGTGTTTGTTAATTGACTACCAGCAGCTAACCACCACACTGCTGGATTAGAGGCACATTACCTGAACAGGGATAACTCCCCTGTTACATGTACAAAGCGGTTTTATTTGTCAATCTTCTCCAGCCGGTGCAGGTTTCTTTTTTGTGAAGAAAAAAAGACGGATCACTTCGACACTGTATTGACTACAGAGGCCTTAATATCACCATTAAAAACCGCTATCCTTTACCATTGATTCCAGAACTCTTCGATCGCCTCCAAGGAGCCAACATCTTTACTAAATTGGTTCTTCGTGGGGCCTACAATTTGATGAGGATTCGCCAAGGCGACGAATGGAAAATGGCTTTTGATACCCATGATGGCCACTGTGAATACTTCGGCATGCTGTTCAGTCTCTGTAACGCCCGTGCTGTCTTCTAAGACTTTGTTAACGAGATTTTCAGAGATCTGCTCAATCAATTTGTGGTCATTTATCTGGATGACATAATGATCTTTTCTAAATCCTCACAGGGACATGTCAGCCATGTTAAACAGTTACTTCTACGCCTACGGGAAAACCATTTTTTTGCCAAGCTGGAAAAGTGTAACTTTCATCAACCTTCCACAGCCTTCCTGGGATATATAATTTCTAACACGGGTCTCACCATAGATCCAGCTAAGGTAAAGGCGGTTCTGGATTGGCCTCGTCCCACTACCCTCAAGGCTGTACAATGCTTCCTTAGGTTTTCGAATTATTATTACAGGTTTATTCAAAAAATTTCCTCAGCAGTATCCCCCATCACAGCTCTAACTAAGAAACATGTGGATCCCACCACAGGGTCACCGGCAGCTAATCAAGCTTTTGATCACCTGAAGACCACTTTAATTTCAGCACCCATCCATATCCATCCAGATCCCGAGCTACCGTTCAACTTGGAGGTAGATGCGTTGGACGTTGAAGCTGGTGCTATTCTCTCTCAGAGGAAGAACCCTCAAGCCAGACTCCATCCCTGTGGTTTTTTTTTTTTTCAAAATTTTTTTCTCCAACGGAACAAAATGATGACGTTGGTAAACGGGAACTACAGTACTAGCAATCAAATTAGCTCTGGAGGAATGGAGACATCTGTTGGAAGGTACGGAGAACCCCATCACTATTCTCACCAACTACAAGAATTTGCTCTATATCGAGGGTGCTCGACGCTTAGGGGCTCGATAAGCCAGGTGGTCACTTTTCTTTTCACGATTCAATTTTATTATCTCTTTTCTTCCAGGTTCTAAAAATACCAAGGCCCATGCTCTCTCCCACCAGTTCCTTGTAAACAACAAAACTGAGGATCAGCAGAAACCTATTCTTCTCTCTAAATATATTCTTTCTGCCACCACGTTTGATTCGTTGAAAGACATTGTACAAAAGCAATCTCACATTCCAGAGGATCTTAAAGTTCCTGATAGTCGATTGTTTATTCCACCACCTCTTCGGAAGAAGGTTTTTGAATGGGGTCACTCTTCTAAGCTTTCAGGACATCCAGGTACTAGAAGGACCACTGATCTAGTGGAGCGGACCTTTTGCTGGCCCGGCATGCAAAATGACATCAAAGAATTAGTTGCTGCATGCCCGATGTGCTCGGAATAAAACTCCCCAGAATAAACCACCAGGACTCCTTCAATTACTTCCCATTCCGGACAGCCATGGACACACTTGTCCATGGACTTCATAGTCGAAATGCCAGAATCTAAAGGGATGAACACCATCTTAGCTGGTACCCCGGAAGTGGAAGTGGAGATGGGTAGAAGTAATGGGTGAAATCCATAATTAATGAAGAAGGGCGACTCTGTGGTGGATTCATTGTGCAAATTGTTATGCGCGAACTCGGCCCAGGGAAGGGGCTCAGACCAGTCGTCCTGAGTATCAAGTACGAAACACCAGATATATTGCTCCAGGGATTGATTGGTTCGCTCGGTCTAGCCATTGGTTTGGGGAAGATACCCTGAAGAAAAATGTAGCACTACAGTATTCGTAGTTGCTGGTAGAAGGTGCGCCAGAACTTGGATGTGAACTGTAACAATCTATAGGAGACTACGACCAATTGTACACCGTGGAGGCGAAAGATTTCTTTGATGAAGATGTCTGTCAATTTGGGAGAGTTGGGGAGCCCTTTTAATGGAATAAAATGAGACTGTTTAGAAAAGCGACTAGAAAAACAAATACAAACCACTCACAGACATGTTTCAACCTTGATGGGTATCATCAGTGTGAGGTTGGTTTATACTTGCTTTGAAATATTAATATCCCTTTGTTTTTTTTGTTTTTTTAAATTTCTCCAACGGAACAAAATGATGACGTTGGTAACCGGGAACTACAGTACTAGCAATCAAATTAGCTCTGGAGGAATGGAGACATCTGTTGGAAGGTACGGAGAACCCCACCACTATTCTCACCAACTACAAGAATTTGCTCTATATCGAGGGTGCTCGACGCTTAGGGGCTCGATAAGCCAGGTGGTCACTTTTCTTTTCACGATTCAATTTTATTATCTCTTTTCTTCCAGGTTCTAAAAATACCAAGGCCCATGCTCTCTCCCACCAGTTCCTTGTAAACAACAAAACTGAGGATCAGCAGAAACCTATTCTTCTCTCTAAATATATTCTTTCTGCCACCACGTTTGATTCGTTGAAAGACATTGTACAAAAGCAATCTCACATTCCAGAGGATCTTAAAGTTCCTGATAGTCGATTGTTTATTCCACCACCTCTTCGGAAGAAGGTTTTTGAATGGGGTCACTCTTCTAAGCTTTCAGGACATCCAGGTACTAGAAGGACCACTGATCTAGTGGAGCGGACCTTTTGCTGGCCCGGCATGCAAAATGACATCAAAGAATTAGTTGCTGCATGCCCGATGTGCTCGGAATAAAACTCCCCAGGATAAACCACCAGGACTCCTTCAATTACTTCCCATTCCGGACAGCCATGGACACACTTGTCCATGGACTTCATAGTCGAAATGCCAGAATCTAAAGGGATGAACACCATCTTAGCTGGTACCCCGGAAGTGGAAGTGGAGATGGGTAGAAGTAATGGGTGAAATCCATAATTAATGAAGAAGGGCGACTCTGTGGTGGATTCATTGTGCAAATTGTTATGCGCGAACTCGGCCCAGGGAAGGGGCTCAGACCAGTCGTCCTGAGTATCAAGTACGAAACACCAGATATATTGCTCCAGGGATTGATTGGTTCGCTCGGTCTAGCCATTGGTTTGGGGAAGATACCCTGAAGAAAAATGTAGCACTATTCGTAGTTGCTGGTAGAAGGTGCGCCAGAACTTGGATGTGAACTGTAACAATCTATAGGAGACTACGACCAATTGTACACCGTGGAGGCGAAAGATTTCTTTGATGAAGATGTCTGTCAATTTGGGAGAGTTGGGGAGCCCTTTTAATGGAATAAAATGAGACTGTTTAGAAAGGCGACTAGAAAAACAAATACAAACCACTCACAGACATGTTTCAACCTTGATGGGTATCATCAGTGTGAGGTTGGTTTATACTTGCTTTGAAATATTAATATCCCTTTGTTTTTTTTGTTTTTTTAAATTTCTCCAACGGAACAAAATGATGACGTTGGTAACCGGGAACTACAGTACTAGCAATCAAATTAGCTCTGGAGGAATGGAGACATCTGTTGGAAGGTACGGAGAACCCCATCACTATTCTCACCAACTACAAGAATTTGCTCTATATCGAGGGTGCTCGACGCTTAGGGGCTCGATAAGCCAGGTGGTCACTTTTCTTTTCACGATTCAATTTTATTATCTCTTTTCTTCCAGGTTCTAAAAATACCAAGGCCCATGCTCTCTCCCATCAGTTCCTTGTAAACAACAAAACTGAGGATCAGCAGAAACCTATTCTTCTCTCTAAATATATTCTTTCTGCCACCACGTTTGATTCGTTGAAAGACATTGTACAAAAGCAATCTCACATTCCAGAGGATCTTAAAGTTCCTGATAGTCGATTGTTTATTCCACCACCTCTTCGGAAGAAGGTTTTTGAATGGGGTCACTCTTCTAAGCTTTCAGGACATCCAGGTACTAGAAGGACCACTGATCTAGTGGAGCGGACCTTTTGCTGGCCCGGCATGCAAAATGACATCAAAGAATTAGTTGCTGCATGCCCGATGTGCTCGGAATAAAACTCCCCAGGATAAACCACCAGGACTCCTTCAATTACTTCCCATTCCGGACAGCCATGGACACACTTGTCCATGGACTTCATAGTCGAAATGCCAGAATCTAAAGGGATGAACACCATCTTAGCTGGTACCCCGGAAGTGGAAGTGGAGATGGGTAGAAGTAATGGGTGAAATCCATAATTAATGAAGAAGGGCGACTCTGTGGTGGATTCATTGTGCAAATTGTTATGCGCGAACTCGGCCCAGGGAAGGGGCTCAGACCAGTCGTCCTGAGTATCAAGTACGAAACACCAGATATATTGCTCCAGGGATTGATTGGTTCGCTCGGTCTAGCCATTGGTTTGGGGAAGATACCCTGAAGAAAAATGTAGCACTACAGTATTCGTAGTTGCTGGTAGAAGGTGCGCCAGAACTTGGATGTGAACTGTAACAATCTATAGGAGACTACGACCAATTGTACACCGTGGAGGCGAAAGATTTCTTTGATGAAGATGTCTGTAAATTTGGGAGAGTTGGGGAGCCCTTTTAATGGAATAAAATGAGACTGTTTAGAAAAGCGACTAGAAAAACAAATACAAACCACTCACAGACATGTTTCAACCTTGATGGGTATCATCAGTGTGAGGTTGGTTTATACTTGCTTTGAAATATTAATATCCCTTTGTTTTTTTTGTTTTTTTAAATTTCTCCAACGGAACAAAATGATGACGTTGGTAACCGGGAACTACAGTACTAGCAATCAAATTAGCTCTGGAGGAATGGAGACATCTGTTGGAAGGTACGGAGAACCCCATCACTATTCTCACCAACTACAAGAATTTGCTCTATATCGAGGGTGCTCGACGCTTAGGGGCTCGATAAGCCAGGTGGTCACTTTTCTTTTCACGATTCAATTTTATTATCTCTTTTCTTCCAGGTTCTAAAAATACCAAGGCCCATGCTCTCTCCCACCAGTTCCTTGTAAACAACAAAACTGAGGATCAGCAGAAACCTATTCTTCTCTCTAAATATATTCTTTCTGCCACCACGTTTGATTCGTTGAAAGACATTGTACAAAAGCAATCTCACATTCCAGAGGATCTTAAAGTTCCTGATAGTCGATTGTTTATTCCACCACCTCTTCGGAAGAAGGTTTTTGAATGGGGTCACTCTTCTAAGCTTTCAGGACATCCAGGTACTAGAAGGACCACTGATCTAGTGGAGCGGACCTTTTGCTGGCCCGGCATGCAAAATGACATCAAAGAATTAGTTGCTGCATGCCCGATGTGCTCGGAATAAAACTCCCCAGGATAAACCACCAGGACTCCTTCAATTACTTCCCATTCCGGACAGCCATGGACACACTTGTCCATGGACTTCATAGTCGAAATGCCAGAATCTAAAGGGATGAACACCATCTTAGCTGGTACCCCGGAAGTGGAAGTGGAGATGGGTAGAAGTAATGGGTGAAATCCATAATTAATGAAGAAGGGCGACTCTGTGGTGGATTCATTGTGCAAATTGTTATGCGCGAACTCGGCCCAGGGAAGGGGCTCAGACCAGTCGTCCTGAGTATCAAGTACGAAACACCAGATATATTGCTCCAGGGATTGATTGGTTCGCTCGGTCTAGCCATTGGTTTGGGGAAGATACCCTGAAGAAAAATGTAGCACTACAGTATTCGTAGTTGCTGGTAGAAGGTGCGCCAGAACTTGGATGTGAACTGTAACAATCTATAGGAGACTACGACCAATTGTACACCGTGGAGGCGAAAGATTTCTTTGATGAAGATGTCTGTCAATTTGGGAGAGTTGGGGAGCCCTTTTAATGGAATAAAATGAGACTGTTTAGAAAAGCGACTAGAAAAACAAATACAAACCACTCACAGACATGTTTCAACCTTGATGGGTATCATCAGTGTGAGGTTGGTTTATACTTGCTTTGAAATATTAATATCCCTTTGTTTTTTTTGTTTTTTTAAATTTCTCCAACGGAACAAAATGATGACGTTGGTAACCGGGAACTACAGTACTAGCAATCAAATTAGCTCTGGAGGAATGGAGACATCTGTTGGAAGGTACGGAGAACCCCACCACTATTCTCACCAACTACAAGAATTTGCTCTATATCGAGGGTGCTCGACGCTTAGGGGCTCGATAAGCCAGGTGGTCACTTTTCTTTTCACGATTCAATTTTATTATCTCTTTTCTTCCAGGTTCTAAAAATACCAAGGCCCATGCTCTCTCCCACCAGTTCCTTGTAAACAACAAAACTGAGGATCAGCAGAAACCTATTCTTCTCTCTAAATATATTCTTTCTGCCACCACGTTTGATTCGTTGAAAGACATTGTACAAAAGCAATCTCACATTCCAGAGGATCTTAAAGTTCCTGATAGTCGATTGTTTATTCCACCACCTCTTCGGAAGAAGGTTTTTGAATGGGGTCACTCTTCTAAGCTTTCAGGACATCCAGGTACTAGAAGGACCACTGATCTAGTGGAGCGGACCTTTTGCTGGCCCGGCATGCAAAATGACATCAAAGAATTAGTTGCTGCATGCCCGATGTGCTCGGAATAAAACTCCCCAGAATAAACCACCAGGACTCCTTCAATTACTTCCCATTCCGGACAGCCATGGACACACTTGTCCATGGACTTCATAGTCGAAATGCCAGAATCTAAAGGGATGAACACCATCTTAGCTGGTACCCCGGAAGTGGAAGTGGAGATGGGTAGAAGTAATGGGTGAAATCCATAATTAATGAAGAAGGGCGACTCTGTGGTGGATTCATTGTGCAAATTGTTATGCGCGAACTCGGCCCAGGGAAGGGGCTCAGACCAGTCGTCCTGAGTATCAAGTGCGAAACACCAGATATATTGCTCCAGGGATTGATTGGTTCGCTCGGTCTAGCCATTGGTTTGGGGAAGATACCCTGAAGAAAAATGTAGCACTACAGTATTCGTAGTTGCTGGTAGAAGGTGCACCAGAACTTGGATGTGAACTGTAACAATCTATAGGAGACTACGACCAATTGTACACCGTGGAGGCGAAAGATTTCTTTGATGAAGATGTCTGTCAATTTGGGAGAGTTGGGGAGCCCTTTTAATGGAATAAAATGAGACTGTTTAGAAAAGCGACTAGAAAAACAAATACAAACCACTCACAGACATGTTTCAACCTTGATGGGTATCATCAGTGTGAGGTTGGTTTATACTTGCTTTGAAATATTAATATCCCTTTGTTTTTTTTGTTTTTTTTAATTTCTCCAACGGAACAAAATGATGACGTTGGTAACCGGGAACTACAGTACTAGCAATCAAATTAGCTCTGGAGGAATGGAGACATCTGTTGGAAGGTACGGAGAACCCCACCACTATTCTCACCAACTACAAGAATTTGCTCTATATCGAGGGTGCTCGACGCTTAGGGGCTCGATAAGCCAGGTGGTCACTTTTCTTTTCACGATTCAATTTTATTATCTCTTTTCTTCCAGGTTCTAAAAATACCAAGGCCCATGCTCTCTCCCACCAGTTCCTTGTAAACAACAAAACTGAGGATCAGCAGAAACCTATTCTTCTCTCTAAATATATTCTTTCTGCCACCACGTTTGATTCGTTGAAAGACATTGTACAAAAGCAATCTCACATTCCAGAGGATCTTAAAGTTCCTGATAGTCGATTGTTTATTCCACCACCTCTTCGGAAGAAGGTTTTTGAATGGGGTCACTCTTCTAAGCTTTCAGGACATCCAGGTACTAGAAGGACCACTGATCTAGTGGAGCGGACCTTTTGCTGGCCCGGCATGCAAAATGACATCAAAGAATTAGTTGCTGCATGCCCGATGTGCTCGGAATAAAACTCCCCAGAATAAACCACCAGGACTCCTTCAATTACTTCCCATTCCGGACAGCCATGGACACACTTGTCCATGGACTTCATAGTCGAAATGCCAGAATCTAAAGGGATGAACACCATCTTAGCTGGTACCCCGGAAGTGGAAGTGGAGATGGGTAGAAGTAATGGGTGAAATCCATAATTAATGAAGAAGGGCGACTCTGTGGTGGATTCATTGTGCAAATTGTTATGCGCGAACTCGGCCCAGGGAAGGGGCTCAGACCAGTCGTCCTGAGTATCAAGTACGAAACACCAGATATATTGCTCCAGGGATTGATTGGTTCGCTCGGTCTAGCCATTGGTTTGGGGAAGATACCCTGAAGAAAAATGTAGCACTATTTGTAGTTGCTGGTAGAAGGTGCGCCAGAACTTGGATGTGAACTGTAACAATCTATAGGAGACTACGACCAATTGTACACCGTGGAGGCGAAAGATTTCTTTGATGAAGATGTCTGTCAATTTGGGAGAGTTGGGGAGCCCTTTTAATGGAATAAAATGAGACTGTTTAGACAAGCGACTAGAAAAACAAATACAAACCACTCACAGACATGTTTCAACCTTGATGGGTATCATCAGTGTGAGGTTGGTTTATACTTGCTTTGAAATATTAATATCCTTTTGTTTTTTTTGTTTTTTTAAATTTCTCCAACGGAACAAAATGATGACGTTGGTAACCGGGAACTACAGTACTAGCAATCAAATTAGCTCTGGAGGAATGGAGACATCTGTTGGAAGGTACGGAGAACCCCATCACTATTCTCACCAACTACAAGAATTTGCTCTATATCGAGGGTGCTCGACGCTTAGGGGCTCGATAAGCCAGGTGGTCACTTTTCTTTTCACGATTCAATTTTATTATCTCTTTTCTTCCAGGTTCTAAAAATACCAAGGCCCATGCTCTCTCCCACCAGTTCCTTGTAAACAACAAAACTGAGGATCAGCAGAAACCTATTCTTCTCTCTAAATATATTCTTTCTGCCACCACGTTTGATTCGTTGAAAGACATTGTACAAAAGCAATCTCACATTCCAGAGGATCTTAAAGTTCCTGATAGTCGATTGTTTATTCCACCACCTCTTCGGAAGAAGGTTTTTGAATGGGGTCACTCTTTTAAGCTTTCAGGACATCCAGGTACTAGAAGGGCCACTGATCTAGTGGAGCGGACCTTTTGCTGGCCCGGCATGCAAAATGACATCAAAGAATTAGTTGCTGCATGCCCGATGTGCTCGGAATAAAACTCCCCAGAATAAACCACCAGGACTCCTTCAATTACTTCCCATTCCGGACAGCCATGGACACACTTGTCCATGGACTTCATAGTCGAAATGCCAGAATCTAAAGGGATGAACACCATCTTAGCTAGTACCCCGGAAGTGGAAGTGGAGATGGGTAGAAGTAATGGGTGAAATCCATAATTAATGAAGAAGGGCGACTCTGTGGTGGATTCATTGTGCAAATTGTTATGCGCGAACTCGGCCCAGGGAAGGGGCTCAGACCAGTCGTCCTGAGTATCAAGTACGAAACACCAGATATATTGCTCCAGGGATTGATTGGTTCGCTCGGTCTAGCCATTGGTTTGGGGAAGATACCCTGAAGAAAAATGTAGCACTATTCGTAGTTGCTGGTAGAAGGTGCGCCAGAACTTGGATGTGAACTGTAACAATCTATAGGAGACTACGACCAATTGTACACCGTGGAGGCGAAAGATTTCTTTGATGAAGATGTCTGTCAATTTGGGAGAGTTGGGGAGCCCTTTTAATGGAATAAAATGAGACTGTTTAGACAAGCGACTAGAAAAACAAATACAAACCACTCACAGACATGTTTCAACCTTGATGGGTATCATCAGTGTGAGGTTGGTTTATACTTGCTTTGAAATATTAATATCCCTTTGTTTTTTTTGTTTTTTTAAATTTCTCCAACGGAACAAAATGATGACGTTGGTAACCGGGAACTACAGTACTAGCAATCAAATTAGCTCTGGAGGAATGGAGACATCTGTTGGAAGGTACGGAGAACCCCATCACTATTCTCACCAACTACAAGAATTTGCTCTATATCGAGGGTGCTCGACGCTTAGGGGCTCGATAAGCCAGGTGGTCACTTTTCTTTTCACGATTCAATTTTATTATCTCTTTTCTTCCAGGTTCTAAAAATACCAAGGCCCATGCTCTCTCCCACCAGTTCCTTGTAAACAACAAAACTGAGGATCAGCAGAAATCTATTCTTCTCTCTAAATATATTCTTTCTGCCACCACGTTTGATTCGTTGAAAGACATTGTACAAAAGCAATCTCACATTCCAGAGGATCTTAAAGTTCCTGATAGTCGATTGTTTATTCCACCACCTCTTCAGAAGAAGGTTTTTGAATGGGGTCACTCTTCTAAGCTTTCAGGACATCCAGGTACTAGAAGGACCACTGATCTAGTGGAGCGGACCTTTTGCTGGCCCGGCATGCAAAATGACATCAAAGAATTAGTTGCTGCATGCCCGATGTGCTCGGAATAAAACTCCCCAGAATAAACCACCAGGACTCCTTCAATTACTTCCCATTCCGGACAGCCATGGACACACTTGTCCATGGACTTCATAGTCGAAATGCCAGAATCTAAAGGGATGAACACCATCTTAGCTGGTACCCCGGAAGTGGAAGTGGAGATGGGTAGAAGTAATGGGTGAAATCCATAATTAATGAAGAAGGGCGACTCTGTGGTGGATTCATTGTGCAAATTGTTATGCGCGAACTCGGCCCAGGGAAGGGGCTCAGACCAGTCGTCCTGAGTATCAAGTACGAAACACCAGATATATTGCTCCAGGGATTGATTGGTTCGTTCGGTCTAGCCATTGGTTTGGGGAAGATACCCTGAAGAAAATTGTAGCACTATTCGTAGTTGCTGGTAGAAGGTGCGCCAGAACTTGGATGTGAACTGTAACAATCTATAGGAGACTACGACCAATTGTACACCGTGGAGGCGAAAGATTTCTTTGATGAAGATGTCTGTCAATTTGGGAGAGTTGGGGAGCCCTTTTAATGGAATAAAATGAGACTGTTTAGAAAAGCGACTAGAAAAACAAATACAAACCACTCACCGACATGTTTCAACCTTGATGGGTATCATCAGTGTGAGGTTGGTTTATACTTGCTTTGAAATATTAATATCCCTTTGTTTTTTTTGTTTTTTTAAATTTCTCCAACGGAACAAAATGATGACGTTGGTAACCGGGAACTACAGTACTAGCAATCAAATTAGCTCTGGAGGAATGGAGACATCTGTTGGAAGGTACGGAGAACCCCATCACTATTCTCACCAACTACACTACCGACACACTTTATTAAAGTGTGGCCGGTACCGCAAGCCGGGAGATTTCCCGGCTTGCTAGTGGCCGCCCCTCGGCGTGCCGCGCGTCATAGACGCGCGGTCACGCGTCTTCGGGAGCGTGCGCCCCCTGCACGCGCGTCCAGGGGCTCGCCGAGGGAGCCCTGGTGTCCCGCGATCGCGGGACAGCGGCAGGGGATTCCGGGGGACCCGGCGGACCCGGCAGCGGTAGGGAGAGCGCCCCGATCGGAGGGCGCTCTTCCGCTGCTTCGGCGCGCGCCCGTCACTCTCGGGCGCGCGCCAGGCTACTGCTGCGGCCAAGAACGGGCAAATGCTCGAATAAACTTGGCCGCAGCAGTACAAGAATTTGCTCTATATCGAGGGTTGCTCGACGCTTAGGGGCTCGATAAGCCAGGTGGTCACTTTTCTTTTCACGATTCAATTTTATTATCTCTTTTCTTCCAGGTTCTAAAAATACCAAGGCCCATGCTCTCTCCCACCAGTTCCTTGTAAACAACAAAACTGAGGATCAGCAGAAACCTATTCTTCTCTCTAAATATATTCTTTCTGCCACCACGTTTGATTCGTTGAAAGACATTGTACAAAAGCAATCTCACATTCCAGAGGATCTTAAAGTTCCTGATAGTCGATTGTTTATTCCACCACCTCTTCGGAAGAAGGTTTTTGAATGGGGTCACTCTTCTAAGCTTTCAGGACATCCAGGTACTAGAAGGACCACTGATCTAGTGGAGCGGACCTTTTGCTGGCCCGGCATGCAAAATGACATCAAAGAATTAGTTGCTGCATGCCCGATGTGCTCGGAATAAAACTCCCCAGAATAAACCACCAGGACTCCTTCAATTACTTCCCATTCCGGACAGCCATGGACACACTTGTCCATGGACTTCATAGTCGAAATGCCAGAATCTAAAGGGATGAACACCATCTTAGCTGGTACCCCGGAAGTGGAAGTGGAGATGGGTAGAAGTAATGGGTGAAATCCATAATTAATGAAGAAGGGCGACTCTGTGGTGGATTAATTGTGCAAATTGTTATGCGCGAACTCGGCCCAGGGAAGGGGCTCAGACCAGTCGTCCTGAGTATCAAGTACGAAACACCAGATATATTGCTCCAGGAATTGATTGGTTCGCTCGGTCTAGCCATTGGTTTGGGGAAGATACCCTGAAGAAAAATGTAGCACTATTCGTAGTTGCTGGTAGAAGGTGCGCCAGAACTTGGATGTGAACTGTAACAATCTATAGGAGACTACGACCAATTGTACACCGTGGAGGCGAAAGATTTCTTTGATGAAGATGTCTGTCAATTTGGGAGAGTTGGGGAGCCCTTTTAATGGAATAAAATGAGACTGTTTAGACAAGCGACTAGAAAAACAAATACAAACCACTCACAGACATGTTTCAACCTTGATGGGTATCATCAGTGTGAGGTTGGTTTATACTTGCTTTGAAATATTAATATCCCTTTGTTTTTTTAAATTTCTCCAACGGAACAAAATGATGACGTTGGTAACCGGGAACTACAGTACTAGCAATCAAATTAGCTCTGGAGGAATGGAGACATCTGTTGGAAGGTACGGAGAACCCCATCACTATTCTCACCAACTACAAGAATTTGCTCTATATCGAGGGTGCTCGACGCTTAGGGGCTCGATAAGCCAGGTGGTCACTTTTCTTTTCACGATTCAATTTTATTATCTCTTTTCTTCCAGGTTCTAAAAATACCAAGGCCCATGCTCTCTCCCACCAGTTCCTTGTAAACAACAAAACTGAGGATCAGCAGAAACCTATTCTTCTCTCTAAATATATTCTTTCTGCCACCACGTTTGATTCGTTGAAAGACATTGTACAAAAGCAATCTCACATTCCAGAGGATCTTAAAGTTCCTGATAGTCGATTGTTTATTCCACCACCTCTTCGGAAGAAGGTTTTTGAATGGGGTCACTCTTCTAAGCTTTCAGGACATCCAGGTACTAGAAGGACCACTGATCTAGTGGAGCGGACCTTTTGCTGGCCCGGCATGCAAAATGACATCAAAGAATTAGTTGCTGCATGCCCGATGTGCTCGGAATAAAACTCCCCAGAATAAACCACCAGGACTCCTTCAATTACTTCCCATTCCGGACAGCCATGGACACACTTGTCCATGGACTTCATAGTCGAAATGCCAGAATCTAAAGGGATGAACACCATCTTAGCTGGTACCCCGGAAGTGGAAGTGGAGATGGGTAGAAGTAATGGGTGAAATCCATAATTAATGAAGAAGGGCGACTCTGTGGTGGATTCATTGTGCAAATTGTTATGCGCGAACTCGGCCCAGGGAAGGGGCTCAGACCAGTCGTCCTGAGTATCAAGTACGAAACACCAGATATATTGCTCCAGGGATTGATTGGTTCGCTCGGTCTAGCCATTGGTTTGGGGAAGATACCCTGAAGAAAAATGTAGCACTACAGTATTCGTAGTTGCTGGTAGAAGGTGCGCCAGAACTTGGATGTGAACTGTAACAATCTATAGGAGACTACGACCAATTGTACACCGTGGAGGCGAAAGATTTCTTTGATGAAGATGTCTGTCAATTTGGGAGAGTTGGGGAGCCCTTTTAATGGAATAAAATGAGACTGTTTAGAAAAGCGACTAGAAAAACAAATACAAACCACTCACAGACATGTTTCAACCTTGATGGGTATCATCAGTGTGAGGTTGGTTTATACTTGCTTTGAAATATTAATATCCCTTTGTTTTTTTTGTTTTTTTAAATTTCTCCAACGGAACAAAATGATGACGTTGGTAACCGGGAACTACAGTACTAGCAATCAAATTAGCTCTGGAGGAATGGAGACATCTGTTGGAAGGTACGGAGAACCCCATCACTATTCTCACCAACTACACTACCGACACACTTTATTAAAGTGTGGCCGGTACCGCAAGCCGGGAGATTTCCCGGCTTGCTAGTGGCCGCCCCTCGGCGTGCCGCGCGTCATAGACGCGCGGTCACGCGTCTTCGGGAGCGTGCGCCCCCTGCACGCGCGTCCAGGGGCTCGCCGAGGGAGCCCTGGTGTCCCGCGATCGCGGGACAGCGGCAGGGGATTCCGGGGGACCCGGCGGACCCGGCAGCGGTAGGGAGAGCGCCCCGATCGGAGGGCGCTCTTCCGCTGCTTCGGCGCGCGCCCGTCACTCTCGGGCGCGCGCCAGGCTACTGCTGCGGCCAAGAACGGGCAAATGCTCGAATAAACTTGGCCGCAGCAGTACAAGAATTTGCTCTATATCGAGGGTTGCTCGACGCTTAGGGGCTCGATAAGCCAGGTGGTCACTTTTCTTTTCACGATTCAATTTTATTATCTCTTTTCTTCCAGGTTCTAAAAATACCAAGGCCCATGCTCTCTCCCACCAGTTCCTTGTAAACAACAAAACTGAGGATCAGCAGAAACCTATTCTTCTCTCTAAATATATTCTTTCTGCCACCACGTTTGATTCGTTGAAAGACATTGTACAAAAGCAATCTCACATTCCAGAGGATCTTAAAGTTCCTGATAGTCGATTGTTTATTCCACCACCTCTTCGGAAGAAGGTTTTTGAATGGGGTCACTCTTCTAAGCTTTCAGGACATCCAGGTACTAGAAGGACCACTGATCTAGTGGAGCGGACCTTTTGCTGGCCCGGCATGCAAAATGACATCAAAGAATTAGTTGCTGCATGCCCGATGTGCTCGGAATAAAACTCCCCAGAATAAACCACCAGGACTCCTTCAATTACTTCCCATTCCGGACAGCCATGGACACACTTGTCCATGGACTTCATAGTCGAAATGCCAGAATCTAAAGGGATGAACACCATCTTAGCTGGTACCCCGGAAGTGGAAGTGGAGATGGGTAGAAGTAATGGGTGAAATCCATAATTAATGAAGAAGGGCGACTCTGTGGTGGATTAATTGTGCAAATTGTTATGCGCGAACTCGGCCCAGGGAAGGGGCTCAGACCAGTCGTCCTGAGTATCAAGTACGAAACACCAGATATATTGCTCCAGGGATTGATTGGTTCGCTCGGTCTAGCCATTGGTTTGGGGAAGATACCCTGAAGAAAAATGTAGCACTATTCGTAGTTGCTGGTAGAAGGTGCGCCAGAACTTGGATGTGAACTGTAACAATCTATAGGAGACTACGACCAATTGTACACCGTGGAGGCGAAAGATTTCTTTGATGAAGATGTCTGTCAATTTGGGAGAGTTGGGGAGCCCTTTTAATGGAATAAAATGAGACTGTTTAGACAAGCGACTAGAAAAACAAATACAAACCACTCACAGACATGTTTCAACCTTGATGGGTATCATCAGTGTGAGGTTGGTTTATACTTGCTTTGAAATATTAATATCCCTTTGTTTTTTTAAATTTCTCCAACGGAACAAAATGATGACGTTGGTAACCGGGAACTACAGTACTAGCAATCAAATTAGCTCTGGAGGAATGGAGACATCTGTTGGAAGGTACGGAGAACCCCATCACTATTCTCACCAACTACAAGAATTTGCTCTATATCGAGGGTGCTCGACGCTTAGGGGCTCGATAAGCCAGGTGGTCACTTTTCTTTTCACGATTCAATTTTATTATCTCTTTTCTTCCAGGTTCTAAAAATACCAAGGCCCATGCTCTCTCCCACCAGTTCCTTGTAAACAACAAAACTGAGGATCAGCAGAAACCTATTCTTCTCTCTAAATATATTCTTTCTGCCACCACGTTTGATTCGTTGAAAGACATTGTACAAAAGCAATCTCACATTCCAGAGGATCTTAAAGTTCCTGATAGTCGATTGTTTATTCCACCACCTCTTCGGAAGAAGGTTTTTGAATGGGGTCACTCTTCTAAGCTTTCAGGACATCCAGGTACTAGAAGGACCACTGATCTAGTGGAGCGGACCTTTTGCTGGCCCGGCATGCAAAATGACATCAAAGAATTAGTTGCTGCATGCCCGATGTGCTCGGAATAAAACTCCCCAGAATAAACCACCAGGACTCCTTCAATTACTTCCCATTCCGGACAGCCATGGACACACTTGTCCATGGACTTCATAGTCGAAATGCCAGAATCTAAAGGGATGAACACCATCTTAGCTGGTACCCCGGAAGTGGAAGTGGAGATGGGTAGAAGTAATGGGTGAAATCCATAATTAATGAAGAAGGGCGACTCTGTGGTGGATTCATTGTGCAAATTGTTATGCGCGAACTCGGCCCAGGGAAGGGGCTCAGACCAGTCGTCCTGAGTATCAAGTACGAAACACCAGATATATTGCTCCAGGGATTGATTGGTTCGCTCGGTCTAGCCATTGGTTTGGGGAAGATACCCTGAAGAAAAATGTAGCACTACAGTATTCGTAGTTGCTGGTAGAAGGTGCGCCAGAACTTGGATGTGAACTGTAACAATCTATAGGAGACTACGACCAATTGTACACCGTGGAGGCGAAAGATTTCTTTGATGAAGATGTCTGTCAATTTGGGAGAGTTGGGGAGCCCTTTTAATGGAATAAAATGAGACTGTTTAGAAAAGCGACTAGAAAAACAAATACAAACCACTCACAGACATGTTTCAACCTTGATGGGTATCATCAGTGTGAGGTTGGTTTATACTTGCTTTGAAATATTAATATCCCTTTGTTTTTTTTGTTTTTTTAAATTTCTCCAACGGAACAAAATGATGACGTTGGTAACCGGGAACTACAGTACTAGCAATCAAATTAGCTCTGGAGGAATGGAGACATCTGTTGGAAGGTACGGAGAACCCCACCACTATTCTCACCAACTACAAGAATTTGCTCTATATCGAGGGTGCTCGACGCTTAGGGGCTCGATAAGCCAGGTGGTCACTTTTCTTTTCACGATTCAATTTTATTATCTCTTTTCTTCCAGGTTCTAAAAATACCAAGGCCCATGCTCTCTCCCACCAGTTCCTTGTAAACAACAAAACTGAGGATCAGCAGAAACCTATTCTTCTCTCTAAATATATTCTTTCTGCCACCACGTTTGATTCGTTGAAAGACATTGTACAAAAGCAATCTCACATTCCAGAGGATCTTAAAGTTCCTGATAGTCGATTGTTTATTCCACCACCTCTTCGGAAGAAGGTTTTTGAATGGGGTCACTCTTCTAAGCTTTCAGGACATCCAGGTACTAGAAGGACCACTGATCTAGTGGAGCGGACCTTTTGCTGGCCCGGCATGCAAAATGACATCAAAGAATTAGTTGCTGCATGCCCGATGTGCTCGGAATAAAACTCCCCAGAATAAACCACCAGGACTCCTTCAATTACTTCCCATTCCGGACAGCCATGGACACACTTGTCCATGGACTTCATAGTCGAAATGCCAGAATCTAAAGGGATGAACACCATCTTAGCTGGTACCCCGGAAGTGGAAGTGGAGATGGGTAGAAGTAATGGGTGAAATCCATAATTAATGAAGAAGGGCGACTCTGTGGTGGATTCATTGTGCAAATTGTTATGCGCGAACTCGGCCCAGGGAAGGGGCTCAGACCAGTCGTCCTGAGTATCAAGTGCGAAACACCAGATATATTGCTCCAGGGATTGATTGGTTCGCTCGGTCTAGCCATTGGTTTGGGGAAGATACCCTGAAGAAAAATGTAGCACTACAGTATTCGTAGTTGCTGGTAGAAGGTGCACCAGAACTTGGATGTGAACTGTAACAATCTATAGGAGACTACGACCAATTGTACACCGTGGAGGCGAAAGATTTCTTTGATGAAGATGTCTGTCAATTTGGGAGAGTTGGGGAGCCCTTTTAATGGAATAAAATGAGACTGTTTAGAAAAGCGACTAGAAAAACAAATACAAACCACTCACAGACATGTTTCAACCTTGATGGGTATCATCAGTGTGAGGTTGGTTTATACTTGCTTTGAAATATTAATATCCCTTTGTTTTTTTTGTTTTTTTTAATTTCTCCAACGGAACAAAATGATGACGTTGGTAACCGGGAACTACAGTACTAGCAATCAAATTAGCTCTGGAGGAATGGAGACATCTGTTGGAAGGTACGGAGAACCCCACCACTATTCTCACCAACTACAAGAATTTGCTCTATATCGAGGGTGCTCGACGCTTAGGGGCTCGATAAGCCAGGTGGTCACTTTTCTTTTCACGATTCAATTTTATTATCTCTTTTCTTCCAGGTTCTAAAAATACCAAGGCCCATGCTCTCTCCCACCAGTTCCTTGTAAACAACAAAACTGAGGATCAGCAGAAACCTATTCTTCTCTCTAAATATATTCTTTCTGCCACCACGTTTGATTCGTTGAAAGACATTGTACAAAAGCAATCTCACATTCCAGAGGATCTTAAAGTTCCTGATAGTCGATTGTTTATTCCACCACCTCTTCGGAAGAAGGTTTTTGAATGGGGTCACTCTTCTAAGCTTTCAGGACATCCAGGTACTAGAAGGACCACTGATCTAGTGGAGCGGACCTTTTGCTGGCCCGGCATGCAAAATGACATCAAAGAATTAGTTGCTGCATGCCCGATGTGCTCGGAATAAAACTCCCCAGAATAAACCACCAGGACTCCTTCAATTACTTCCCATTCCGGACAGCCATGGACACACTTGTCCATGGACTTCATAGTCGAAATGCCAGAATCTAAAGGGATGAACACCATCTTAGCTGGTACCCCGGAAGTGGAAGTGGAGATGGGTAGAAGTAATGGGTGAAATCCATAATTAATGAAGAAGGGCGACTCTGTGGTGGATTCATTGTGCAAATTGTTATGCGCGAACTCGGCCCAGGGAAGGGGCTCAGACCAGTCGTCCTGAGTATCAAGTGCGAAACACCAGATATATTGCTCCAGGGATTGATTGGTTCGCTCGGTCTAGCCATTGGTTTGGGGAAGATACCCTGAAGAAAAATGTAGCACTACAGTATTCGTAGTTGCTGGTAGAAGGTGCACCAGAACTTGGATGTGAACTGTAACAATCTATAGGAGACTACGACCAATTGTACACCGTGGAGGCGAAAGATTTCTTTGATGAAGATGTCTGTCAATTTGGGAGAGTTGGGGAGCCCTTTTAATGGAATAAAATGAGACTGTTTAGAAAAGCGACTAGAAAAACAAATACAAACCACTCACAGACATGTTTCAACCTTGATGGGTATCATCAGTGTGAGGTTGGTTTATACTTGCTTTGAAATATTAATATCCCTTTGTTTTTTTTGTTTTTTTTAATTTCTCCAACGGAACAAAATGATGACGTTGGTAACCGGGAACTACAGTACTAGCAATCAAATTAGCTCTGGAGGAATGGAGACATCTGTTGGAAGGTACGGAGAACCCCACCACTATTCTCACCAACTACAAGAATTTGCTCTATATCGAGGGTGCTCGACGCTTAGGGGCTCGATAAGCCAGGTGGTCACTTTTCTTTTCACGATTCAATTTTATTATCTCTTTTCTTCCAGGTTCTAAAAATACCAAGGCCCATGCTCTCTCCCACCAGTTCCTTGTAAACAACAAAACTGAGGATCAGCAGAAACCTATTCTTCTCTCTAAATATATTCTTTCTGCCACCACGTTTGATTCGTTGAAAGACATTGTACAAAAGCAATCTCACATTCCAGAGGATCTTAAAGTTCCTGATAGTCGATTGTTTATTCCACCACCTCTTCGGAAGAAGGTTTTTGAATGGGGTCACTCTTCTAAGCTTTCAGGACATCCAGGTACTAGAAGGACCACTGATCTAGTGGAGCGGACCTTTTGCTGGCCCGGCATGCAAAATGACATCAAAGAATTAGTTGCTGCATGCCCGATGTGCTCGGAATAAAACTCCCCAGAATAAACCACCAGGACTCCTTCAATTACTTCCCATTCCGGACAGCCATGGACACACTTGTCCATGGACTTCATAGTCGAAATGCCAGAATCTAAAGGGATGAACACCATCTTAGCTGGTACCCCGGAAGTGGAAGTGGAGATGGGTAGAAGTAATGGGTGAAATCCATAATTAATGAAGAAGGGCGACTCTGTGGTGGATTCATTGTGCAAATTGTTATGCGCGAACTCGGCCCAGGGAAGGGGCTCAGACCAGTCGTCCTGAGTATCAAATACGAAACACCAGATATATTGCTCCAGGGATTGATTGGTTCGCTCGGTCTAGCCATTGGTTTGGGGAAGATACCCTGAAGAAAAATGTAGCACTATTCGTAGTTGCTGGTAGAAGGTGCGCCAGAACTTGGATGTGAACTGTAACAATCTATAGGAGACTACGACCAATTGTACACCGTGGAGGCGAAAGATTTCTTTGATGAAGATGTCTGTCAATTTGGGAGAGTTGGGGAGCCCTTTTAATGGAATAAAATGAGACTGTTTAGAAAAGCGACTAGAAAAACAAATACAAACCACTCACAGACATGTTTCAACCTTGATGGGTATCATCAGTGTGAGGTTGGTTTATACTTGCTTTGAAATATTAATATCCCTTTGTTTTTTTTGTTTTTTTAAATTTCTCCAACGGAACAAAATGATGACGTTGGTAACCGGGAACTACAGTACTAGCAATCAAATTAGCTCTGGAGGAATGGAGACATCTGTTGGAAGGTACGGAGAACCCCATCACTATTCTCACCAACTACACTACCGACACACTTTATTAAAGTGTGGCCGGTACCGCAAGCCGGGAGATTTCCCGGCTTGCTAGTGGCCGCCCCTCGGCGTGCCGCGCGTCATAGACGCGCGGTCACGCGTCTTCGGGAGCGTGCGCCCCCTGCACGCGCGTCCAGGGGCTCGCCGAGGGAGCCCTGGTGTCCCGCGATCGCGGGACAGCGGCAGGGGATTCCGGGGGACCCGGCGGACCCGGCAGCGGTAGGGAGAGCGCCCCGATCGGAGGGCGCTCTTCCGCTGCTTCGGCGCGCGCCCGTCACTCTCGGGCGCGCGCCAGGCTACTGCTGCGGCCAAGAACGGGCAAATGCTCGAATAAACTTGGCCGCAGCAGTACAAGAATTTGCTCTATATCGAGGGTTGCTCGACGCTTAGGGGCTCGATAAGCCAGGTGGTCACTTTTCTTTTCACGATTCAATTTTATTATCTCTTTTCTTCCAGGTTCTAAAAATACCAAGGCCCATGCTCTCTCCCACCAGTTCCTTGTAAACAACAAAACTGAGGATCAGCAGAAACCTATTCTTCTCTCTAAATATATTCTTTCTGCCACCACGTTTGATTCGTTGAAAGACATTGTACAAAAGCAATCTCACATTCCAGAGGATCTTAAAGTTCCTGATAGTCGATTGTTTATTCCACCACCTCTTCGGAAGAAGGTTTTTGAATGGGGTCACTCTTCTAAGCTTTCAGGACATCCAGGTACTAGAAGGACCACTGATCTAGTGGAGCGGACCTTTTGCTGGCCCGGCATGCAAAATGACATCAAAGAATTAGTTGCTGCATGCCCGATGTGCTCGGAATAAAACTCCCCAGAATAAACCACCAGGACTCCTTCAATTACTTCCCATTCCGGACAGCCATGGACACACTTGTCCATGGACTTCATAGTCGAAATGCCAGAATCTAAAGGGATGAACACCATCTTAGCTGGTACCCCGGAAGTGGAAGTGGAGATGGGTAGAAGTAATGGGTGAAATCCATAATTAATGAAGAAGGGCGACTCTGTGGTGGATTCATTGTGCAAATTGTTATGCGCGAACTCGGCCCAGGGAAGGGGCTCAGACCAGTCGTCCTGAGTATCAAGTACGAAACACCAGATATATTGCTCCAGGGATTGATTGGTTCGCTCGGTCTAGCCATTGGTTTGGGGAAGATACCCTGAAGAAAAATGTAGCACTATTCGTAGTTGCTGGTAGAAGGTGCGCCAGAACTTGGATGTGAACTGTAACAATCTATAGGAGACTACGACCAATTGTACACCGTGGAGGCGAAAGATTTCTTTGATGAAGATGTCTGTCAATTTGGGAGAGTTGGGGAGCCCTTTTAATGGAATAAAATGAGACTGTTTAGACAAGCGACTAGAAAAACAAATACAAACCACTCACAGACATGTTTCAACCTTGATGGGTATCATCAGTGTGAGGTTGGTTTATACTTGCTTTGAAATATTAATATCCCTTTGTTTTTTTAAATTTCTCCAACGGAACAAAATGATGACGTTGGTAACCGGGAACTACAGTACTAGCAATCAAATTAGCTCTGGAGGAATGGAGACATCTGTTGGAAGGTACGGAGAACCCCATCACTATTCTCACCAACTACAAGAATTTGCTCTATATCGAGGGTGCTCGACGCTTAGGGGCTCGATAAGCCAGGTGGTCACTTTTCTTTTCACGATTCAATTTTATTATCTCTTTTCTTCCAGGTTCTAAAAATACCAAGGCCCATGCTCTCTCCCACCAGTTCCTTGTAAACAACAAAACTGAGGATCAGCAGAAACCTATTCTTCTCTCTAAATATATTCTTTCTGCCACCACGTTTGATTCGTTGAAAGACATTGTACAAAAGCAATCTCACATTCCAGAGGATCTTAAAGTTCCTGATAGTCGATTGTTTATTCCACCACCTCTTCGGAAGAAGGTTTTTGAATGGGGTCACTCTTCTAAGCTTTCAGGACATCCAGGTACTAGAAGGACCACTGATCTAGTGGAGCGGACCTTTTGCTGGCCCGGCATGCAAAATGACATCAAAGAATTAGTTGCTGCATGCCCGATGTGCTCGGAATAAAACTCCCCAGAATAAACCACCAGGACTCCTTCAATTACTTCCCATTCCGGACAGCCATGGACACACTTGTCCATGGACTTCATAGTCGAAATGCCAGAATCTAAAGGGATGAACACCATCTTAGCTGGTACCCCGGAAGTGGAAGTGGAGATGGGTAGAAGTAATGGGTGAAATCCATAATTAATGAAGAAGGGCGACTCTGTGGTGGATTCATTGTGCAAATTGTTATGCGCGAACTCGGCCCAGGGAAGGGGCTCAGACCAGTCGTCCTGAGTATCAAGTACGAAACACCAGATATATTGCTCCAGGGATTGATTGGTTCGCTCGGTCTAGCCATTGGTTTGGGGAAGATACCCTGAAGAAAAATGTAGCACTACAGTATTCGTAGTTGCTGGTAGAAGGTGCGCCAGAACTTGGATGTGAACTGTAACAATCTATAGGAGACTACGACCAATTGTACACCGTGGAGGCGAAAGATTTCTTTGATGAAGATGTCTGTCAATTTGGGAGAGTTGGGGAGCCCTTTTAATGGAATAAAATGAGACTGTTTAGAAAAGCGACTAGAAAAACAAATACAAACCACTCACAGACATGTTTCAACCTTGATGGGTATCATCAGTGTGAGGTTGGTTTATACTTGCTTTGAAATATTAATATCCCTTTGTTTTTTTTGTTTTTTTAAATTTCTCCAACGGAACAAAATGATGACGTTGGTAACCGGGAACTACAGTACTAGCAATCAAATTAGCTCTGGAGGAATGGAGACATCTGTTGGAAGGTACGGAGAACCCCACCACTATTCTCACCAACTACAAGAATTTGCTCTATATCGAGGGTGCTCGACGCTTAGGGGCTCGATAAGCCAGGTGGTCACTTTTCTTTTCACGATTCAATTTTATTATCTCTTTTCTTCCAGGTTCTAAAAATACCAAGGCCCATGCTCTCTCCCACCAGTTCCTTGTAAACAACAAAACTGAGGATCAGCAGAAACCTATTCTTCTCTCTAAATATATTCTTTCTGCCACCACGTTTGATTCGTTGAAAGACATTGTTCAAAAGCAATCTCACATTCCAGAGGATCTTAAAGTTCCTGATAGTCGATTGTTTATTCCACCACCTCTTCGGAAGAAGGTTTTTGAATGGGGTCACTCTTCTAAGCTTTCAGGACATCCAGGTACTAGAAGGACCACTGATCTAGTGGAGCGGACCTTTTGCTGGCCCGGCATGCAAAATGACATCAAAGAATTAGTTGCTGCATGCCCGATGTGCTCGGAATAAAACTCCCCAGAATAAACCACCAGGACTCCTTCAATTACTTCCCATTCCGGACAGCCATGGACACACTTGTCCATGGACTTCATAGTCGAAATGCCAGAATCTAAAGGGATGAACACCATCTTAGCTGGTACCCCGGAAGTGGAAGTGGAGATGGGTAGAAGTAATGGGTGAAATCCATAATTAATGAAGAAGGGCGACTCTGTGGTGGATTCATTGTGCAAATTGTTATGCGCGAACTCGGCCCAGGGAAGGGGCTCAGACCAGTCGTCCTGAGTATCAAGTGCGAAACACCAGATATATTGCTCCAGGGATTGATTGGTTCGCTCGGTCTAGCCATTGGTTTGGGGAAGATACCCTGAAGAAAAATGTAGCACTACAGTATTCGTAGTTGCTGGTAGAAGGTGCACCAGAACTTGGATGTGAACTGTAACAATCTATAGGAGACTACGACCAATTGTACACCGTGGAGGCGAAAGATTTCTTTGATGAAGATGTCTGTCAATTTGGGAGAGTTGGGGAGCCCTTTTAATGGAATAAAATGAGACTGTTTAGAAAAGCGACTAGAAAAACAAATACAAACCACTCACAGACATGTTTCAACCTTGATGGGTATCATCAGTGTGAGGTTGGTTTATACTTGCTTTGAAATATTAATATCCCTTTGTTTTTTTTGTTTTTTTTAATTTCTCCAACGGAACAAAATGATGACGTTGGTAACCGGGAACTACAGTACTAGCAATCAAATTAGCTCTGGAGGAATGGAGACATCTGTTGGAAGGTACGGAGAACCCCACCACTATTCTCACCAACTACAAGAATTTGCTCTATATCGAGGGTGCTCGACGCTTAGGGGCTCGATAAGCCAGGTGGTCACTTTTCTTTTCACGATTCAATTTTATTATCTCTTTTCTTCCAGGTTCTAAAAATACCAAGGCCCATGCTCTCTCCCACCAGTTCCTTGTAAACAACAAAACTGAGGATCAGCAGAAACCTATTCTTCTCTCTAAATATATTCTTTCTGCCACCACGTTTGATTCGTTGAAAGACATTGTACAAAAGCAATCTCACATTCCAGAGGATCTTAAAGTTCCTGATAGTCGATTGTTTATTCCACCACCTCTTCGGAAGAAGGTTTTTGAATGGGGTCACTCTTCTAAGCTTTCAGGACATCCAGGTACTAGAAGGACCACTGATCTAGTGGAGCGGACCTTTTGCTGGCCCGGCATGCAAAATGACATCAAAGAATTAGTTGCTGCATGCCCGATGTGCTCGGAATAAAACTCCCCAGAATAAACCACCAGGACTCCTTCAATTACTTCCCATTCCGGACAGCCATGGACACACTTGTCCATGGACTTCATAGTCGAAATGCCAGAATCTAAAGGGATGAACACCATCTTAGCTGGTACCCCGGAAGTGGAAGTGGAGATGGGTAGAAGTAATGGGTGAAATCCATAATTAATGAAGAAGGGCGACTCTGTGGTGGATTCATTGTGCAAATTGTTATGCGCGAACTCGGCCCAGGGAAGGGGCTCAGACCAGTCGTCCTGAGTATCAAATACGAAACACCAGATATATTGCTCCAGGGATTGATTGGTTCGCTCGGTCTAGCCATTGGTTTGGGGAAGATACCCTGAAGAAAAATGTAGCACTATTCGTAGTTGCTGGTAGAAGGTGCGCCAGAACTTGGATGTGAACTGTAACAATCTATAGGAGACTACGACCAATTGTACACCGTGGAGGCGAAAGATTTCTTTGATGAAGATGTCTGTCAATTTGGGAGAGTTGGGGAGCCCTTTTAATGGAATAAAATGAGACTGTTTAGAAAAGCGACTAGAAAAACAAATACAAACCACTCACAGACATGTTTCAACCTTGATGGGTATCATCAGTGTGAGGTTGGTTTATACTTGCTTTGAAATATTAATATCCCTTTGTTTTTTTTGTTTTTTTAAATTTCTCCAACGGAACAAAATGATGACGTTGGTAACCGGGAACTACAGTACTAGCAATCAAATTAGCTCTGGAGGAATGGAGACATCTGTTGGAAGGTACGGAGAACCCCATCACTATTCTCACCAACTACAAGAATTTGCTCTATATCGAGGGTGCTCGACGCTTAGGGGCTCGATAAGCCAGGTGGTCACTTTTCTTTTCACGATTCAATTTTATTATCTCTTTTCTTCCAGGTTCTAAAAATACCAAGGCCCATGCTCTCTCCCACCAGTTCCTTGTAAACAACAAAACTGAGGATCAGCAGAAACCTATTCTTCTCTCTAAATATATTCTTTCTGCCACCACGTTTGATTCGTTGAAAGACATTGTACAAAAGCAATCTCACATTCCAGAGGATCTTAAAGTTCCTGATAGTCGATTGTTTATTCCACCACCTCTTCGGAAGAAGGTTTTTGAATGGGGTCACTCTTCTAAGCTTTCAGGACATCCAGGTACTAGAAGGACCACTGATCTAGTGGAGCGGACCTTTTGCTGGCCCGGCATGCAAAATGACATCAAAGAATTAGTTGCTGCATGCCCGATGTGCTCGGAATAAAACTCCCCAGAATAAACCACCAGGACTCCTTCAATTACTTCCCATTCCGGACAGCCATGGACACACTTGTCCATGGACTTCATAGTCGAAATGCCAGAATCTAAAGGGATGAACACCATCTTAGCTGGTACCCCGGAAGTGGAAGTGGAGATGGGTAGAAGTAATGGGTGAAATCCATAATTAATGAAGAAGGGCGACTCTGTGGTGGATTCATTGTGCAAATTGTTATGCGCGAACTCGGCCCAGGGAAGGGGCTCAGACCAGTCGTCCTGAGTATCAAATACGAAACACCAGATATATTGCTCCAGGGATTGATTGGTTCGCTCGGTCTAGCCATTGGTTTGGGGAAGATACCCTGAAGAAAAATGTAGCACTATTCGTAGTTGCTGGTAGAAGGTGCGCCAGAACTTGGATGTGAACTGTAACAATCTATAGGAGACTACGACCAATTGTACACCGTGGAGGCGAAAGATTTCTTTGATGAAGATGTCTGTCAATTTGGGAGAGTTGGGGAGCCCTTTTAATGGAATAAAATGAGACTGTTTAGAAAAGCGACTAGAAAAACAAATACAAACCACTCACAGACATGTTTCAACCTTGATGGGTATCATCAGTGTGAGGTTGGTTTATACTTGCTTTGAAATATTAATATCCCTTTGTTTTTTTTGTTTTTTTAAATTTCTCCAACGGAACAAAATGATGACGTTGGTAACCGGGAACTACAGTACTAGCAATCAAATTAGCTCTGGAGGAATGGAGACATCTGTTGGAAGGTACGGAGAACCCCATCACTATTTTCACCAACTACAAGAATTTGCTCTATATCGAGGGTGCTCGACGCTTAGGGGCTCGATAAGCCAGGTGGTCACTTTTCTTTTCACGATTCAATTTTATTATCTCTTTTCTTCCAGGTTCTAAAAATACCAAGGCCCATGCTCTCTCCCACCAGTTCCTTGTAAACAACAAAACTGAGGATCAGCAGAAACCTATTCTTCTCTCTAAATATATTCTTTCTGCCACCACGTTTGATTCGTTGAAAGACATTGTACAAAAGCAATCTCACATTCCAGAGGATCTTAAAGTTCCTGATAGTCGATTGTTTATTCCACCACCTCTTCGGAAGAAGGTTTTTGAATGGGGTCACTCTTCTAAGCTTTCAGGACATCCAGGTACTAGAAGGACCACTGATCTAGTGGAGCGGACCTTTTGCTGGCCCGGCATGCAAAATGACATCAAAGAATTAGTTGCTGCATGCCCGATGTGCTCGGAATAAAACTCCCCAGAATAAACCACCAGGACTCCTTCAATTACTTCCCATTCCGGACAGCCATGGACACACTTGTCCATGGACTTCATAGTCGAAATGCCAGAATCTAAAGGGATGAACACCATCTTAGCTGGTACCCCGGAAGTGGAAGTGGAGATGGGTAGAAGTAATGGGTGAAATCCATAATTAATGAAGAAGGGCGACTCTGTGGTGGATTCATTGTGCAAATTGTTATGCGCGAACTCGGCCCAGGGAAGGGGCTCAGACCAGTCGTCCTGAGTATCAAGTACGAAACACCAGATATATTGCTCCAGGGATTGATTGGTTCGCTCGGTCTAGCCATTGGTTTGGGGAAGATACCCTGAAGAAAAATGTAGCACTATTCGTAGTTGCTGGTAGAAGGTGCGCCAGAACTTGGATGTGAACTGTAACAATCTATAGGAGACTACGACCAATTGTACACCGTGGAGGCGAAAGATTTCTTTGATGAAGATGACTGTCAATTTGGGAGAGTTGGGGAGCCCTTTTAATGGAATAAAATGAGACTGTTTAGAAAAGCGACTAGAAAAACAAATACAAACCACTCACAGACATGTTTCAACCTTGATGGGTATCATCAGTGTGAGGTTGGTTTATACTTGCTTTGAAATATTAATATCCCTTTGTTTTTTTTGTTTTTTTAAATTTCTCCAACGGAACAAAATGATGACGTTGGTAACCGGGAACTACAGTACTAGCAATCAAATTAGCTCTGGAGGAATGGAGACATCTGTTGGAAGGTACGGAGAACCCCATCACTATTCTCACCAACTACAAGAATTTGCTCTATATCGAGGGTGCTCGACGCTTAGGGGCTCGATAAGCCAGGTGGTCACTTTTCTTTTCACGATTCAATTTTATTATCTCTTTTCTTCCAGGTTCTAAAAATACCAAGGCCCATGCTCTCTCCCACCAGTTCCTTGTAAACAACAAAACTGAGGATCAGCAGAAACCTATTCTTCTCTCTAAATATATTCTTTCTGCCACCACGTTTGATTCGTTGAAAGACATTGTACAAAAGCAATCTCACATTCCAGAGGATCTTAAAGTTCCTGATAGTCGATTGTTTATTCCACCACCTCTTCGGAAGAAGGTTTTTGAATGGGGTCACTCTTCTAAGCTTTCAGGACATCCAGGTACTAGAAGGACCACTGATCTAGTGGAGCGGACCTTTTGCTGGCCCGGCATGCAAAATGACATCAAAGAATTAGTTGCTGCATGCCCGATGTGCTCGGAATAAAACTCCCCAGAATAAACCACCAGGACTCCTTCAATTACTTCCCATTCCGGACAGCCATGGACACACTTGTCCATGGACTTCATAGTCGAAATGCCAGAATCTAAAGGGATGAACACCATCTTAGCTGGTACCCCGGAAGTGAAGTGGAGATGGGTAGAAGTAATGGGTGAAATCCATAATTAATGAAGAAGGGCGACTCTGTGGTGGATTCGTTGTGCAAATTGTTATGCGCGAACTCGGCCCAGGGAAGGGGCTCAGACCAGTCGTCCTGAGTATCAAGTACGAAACACCAGATATATTGCTCCAGGGATTGATTGGTTCGCTCGGTCTAGCCATTGGTTTGGGGAAGATACCCTGAAGAAAAATGTAGCACTATTCGTAGTTGCTGGTAGAAGGTGCGCCAGAACTTGGATGTGAACTGTAACAATCTATAGGAGACTACGACCAATTGTACACCGTGGAGGCGAAAGATTTCTTTGATGAAGATGTCTGTCAATTTGGGAGAGTTGGGGAGCCCTTTTAATGGAATAAAATGAGACTGTTTAGACAAGCGACTAGAAAAACAAATACAAACCACTCACAGACATGTTTCAACCTTGATGGGTATCATCAGTGTGAGGTTGGTTTATACTTGCTTTGAAATATTAATATCCCTTTGTTTATTTGTTTTTTTAAATTTCTCCAACGGAACAAAATGATGACGTTGGTAACCGGGAACTACTAGCAATCAAATTATCTCTGGAGGAATGGAGACATCTTCCTTCCTATATCAGAGATTCTACACAACTATTAAATATGTTACAGAAGGTCACTTGGCATCATAATTACACTTGGGTAACACTAGATGTATCATCCTTATACACAATTATTAGTCACCCCCTCGGCATTTTAGCTGTCACTCATTTCCTTAATTTATCAAATCTTCACACTGCACAAATCACTTTTCTGTTGGATTGTATAATATTTTTATTACAGCACAATTATTTCCTTTTTGACCAACACTTTTATCTTCAAAAACAGGGCACTGCCATGGGTACTTCCTTCGCTCCCTCTTACGCAAATCTTTTCATGGGTTTCTGGGAAAACAAACACATTTTCGGTGACACTAACCCTTATCGCAAGAACATCATTTTTTATCGCCGTTACATAGACGACCTTATCCTGATATGGGAGGGAGACCATGACACACTAGCAGCCTTCATTAATTATTTGAATGATAACACTTTCAATTTAAAATTCACATCTTCGATAAACATCAATCATATAGACTTTTTGGATATCAAATTATTCATTGATGTGAATTGTACTATTCAAACGAATCTATTCCGTAAAACCAATGCCCGCAACTCTCTCCTAAGAGCAAATAGTAGTCATCCAAGACCCCTGCTAAGAGGCATACCCAAAGGTCAATATCTCCGACTGAGAAGACTTTGTTCTACTGAAGAAGCCTTCATACAACAGTCGGAGATACTGAGTGAAAGGTTCAGAAACAGAGGGTATCTGGAAAAAGATATCCACTCTGCCTTCATACATGCATTACAATCAAATCGCTTAGATCTTCTAAAAAATCCAAAACGGAAGAAAAACACTACAAATAACATCACAGCAGTATCTGAATCTGAAACCCCACTCTTCATTACTACCTTTAGCAACCAAGCCATAAAAATCAAAAACATTATTGAAAAACATTGGAGGGTTCTGCAGTTAGACAAAGGACTAAAATCAGTCACAAACAACTTACCGAAATTTGTATACAAAAAGGCAAAAACCATAGGATATCATTTATCTCCAAGTTTATTTTCTGCAGGACAAAATACATCTCAAGACAGTCTCCCAAAAGGTTTTCACAAATGTGGTAAATGCACATATTGTAAATATGCAACACCATTATCTTCAGTTACTAGTAAACATACTAATCAAAAGTATAAGTTGAAACACTTTATGACATGTTCCACTAACTATGTTGTATACAAACTCAATTGTGCTTGTGGTAGCACCTACATTGGGAGGACTATTAGACCTCTAAAAATAAGAATTTCAGAGCATTTACGATCTATAAAAAAGAAAGATCCCAACTTACCAGTGTCAAAACACTTCACAAATTGTCCAAGAGGCTCCCTTTGATACCTTCACATTCAGTGCCCTAGAGCACATCCCAAAACATAGAAGAGGAGGCAATAGAGAGAACATACTGAACCAGAGAGAAATGTTCTGGATTTATACCCTCGGGTCTCTAGCACCCGGGGGTATAAACACGGATTGGGAGCTAAAACATTTTTTGTGAAATACATATTCTTCTCTGTCAATATGTTTCTTTTATTAATAATCCAATGTATAGAAATATATACGAATATGTATATGTGTTATATACCATTAGACCTTAACCAACTGTACATTGATGTATGTGTGTGCTTTTCATACATGTCCTGTGTTCATGTTTCATAATTACTATTGAAAACAACTATAATATTATCTAAAAACATGAATGAATCTATTGATCCAACATTGCCAGTTAGTTGCTTTTCAATATCTGTAAAAATACTCATCAGAAATGTATAATTGTTACAAGTGCATTTTGTCAAGCAAAAATTTGGTATTTGGTTCACCAACATATGAACCCATTATGTATGATTGCCAAATTGTATACAAACAACCAACTAGAGATGATAGATTTGGTATAATTACATTTATTCCTTATTAATTTTCAACAAAACAAAAAGCTCTATAAAGCTCTAAGAAAGCTCTAATTACAAAAGTGCAATCATGCATTATGGGTAACATTCTATTTATCCACTACTAAGTCTTCAGTACATGCATAATTGTTATATTTTAACTATTGTTTTTAAACCACCACCGTTGATGTATTTTCTTGTATGGTGGGGTGATAATGCTGGGTCCGTGAGTAACACTTTTCCCCTCATTGAGACCGAGGGATGACGCTGCGGTCTCCATGACTACAAATTTAGCATGTAAACAACTATGGAGTCCGTCGCGTCACTTCCGGTTTTCAACTTCCGGTTTCGTCATTTCCGGCCAACGGAGCCGCGGCTGTGAGTGATTTGAACCAGAATTAGTAGCACTATATCAGGGGGGTCCCAGCATAACTTTTTCACTCTCTGACGAAGCGCCAGCTAGGCGTGAAACGCGTAAGAGCTACCCTCCATTATCCTGTCTGCACCATGATGTTCGAATAAAGATTACCTTTTAACCACAAGCTGTTATCCTGATCATCTTTGGGCTGTGCCCTGACACACTGCGTCCTGCAGCATACTCATCTACTCATCAACATCACGGATGCACGCCACCAACAAGAAGAAGACAGGCTTTTCTCATGTGAGTTTTTTCCTTTTCTTTGCTGGAAGGTGTATTTTCATGGTGGTTGCAAGCGTGTGTGACATTGTCCTCATTAGGAGTAATGTGTTGGAGCTAATCATTCTCCACTCACAGCACCCCTAGGACTTCAATATATATGTCTTATACACTACGCTCACCTATACACCCATTACTCACAGTTATATCAGACGCCTGCATCACTATATCTTCAATCAAGAAAGTCTACATTGACATTATTACAAATATTCCTCTACAGTTATTCTGAGCACTATTGATGAACTTTGTTCCTCTATTTGAATGGAGACATCTGTTGGAAGGTACAGAGAACCCCATCACTATTCTCACCAACCACAAGAATTTGCTCTATATCGAGGGTGCTCTACGCTTAGGGGCTCGATAAGCCAGGTGGTCACTTTTCTTTTCACGATTCAATTTTATTATCACTTTTCTTCCAGGTTCTAAAAATACCAAGGCCCATGCTCTCTCCCGCCAGTTCCTTGTAAACAATAAAACTGAGGATCAGCAGAAACCTATTCTTCTCTCCAAATATATTCTTTCTGCCACCATGTTTGATTCGTTGAAAGACATTGTACAAAAGCAATCTCACATTCCAGAGGATCTCAAAGTTCCTGATAGTCGATTGTTTATTCCACCACCTCATCGGAAGAAGGTTTTTGAATGGGGTCACTCTTCTAAGCTTTCAGGACATCCAGGTACTAGAAGGACCACGGATCTAGTGGAGCGGACCTTTTGGTGGCCCGGCATGCAAAATGACATCAAAGAATTAGTTGCTGCATGCCCGATGTGCTCGGAATAAAACTCCCCAGAATAAACAACCAGGACTCCTTCAATTACTTCCCATTCCGGACAGCCATGGACACACTTGTCCATGGACTTCATAGTCGAAATGCCAGAATCTAAAGGGATGAACACCATCTTAGCTGGTACCCCGGAAGTGGAAGTGGAGATGGGTAGAAGTAATGGGTGAAATCCATAATTAATGAAGAAGGGCGACTCTGTGGTGGATTCGTTGCGCAAATTGTTATGCGCGAATTCGGCCCAGGGAAGGGGCTCAGACCAGTCGTCCTGAGTATCAGGTACGAAACACCAGATATATTGCTCCAGGGATTGATTGGTTCGCTCGGTCTAGCCATTGGTTTGGGGAAGATACCCTGAAGAAAAATGTAACACTATTCGTAGTTGCTGGTAGAAGGTGCGCCAGAACTTGGATGTGAACTGTAACAATCTATAGGAGACTACGACCACTTGTACACCGTGGAGGCGAAAGATTTCTTTGATGAAGATGTCTGTCAATTTGGGAGAGTTGGGGAGGCCTTTTAATGGAATAAAATGAGACTGTTTAGAAAAGCGACTAGAAAAACAAATACAAACCACTCACAGACATGTTTCAACCTTGATGGGTATCATCAGTGTGAGGTTGGTTTATACTTGCTTTGAAATATTTATAGGCTGGGTAGGTTTACCATATACATTTTAAGTTATGGTGGGTGAAAAAGGCGACAAAAAACCTCCACCGTTAGCATATAGCCAATAAAGAATATCACTTGTGAGCACATTCACATGTCTTAGACAGGTCTGCAACCCTGCCTTTCAACCATTATCACCAAGCATAACTTAAAATGTATATGGTAAACCTACCCAGTCTAGAAATCAAAACAAGTATAAACCAACCTCACACTGATGATACCCATCAAGGTTGAAACATGTCTGTGAGTGGTGTGTACTTTCTTTGCTAGTCCCATGCTGTGCTTAAAAGCTGTGTGAATGGCGATGCATCAGCTTAAATGGGCTCCATGTGAATGGATATTCCAGGTAAAATGTGACACATTGTGTGCTCATTTGCATGTAAGTTCCCAGAATACATTGCTGCAGTGGGAGCACTGTTTGCTTGGTGATAATGGTTGAAAGGCAAGGTTGCAGACCTGTTTAAGACATGTGAATGTGCTCACAAGTGATATTCTTTATTAGCTATATGCTAACGGTGGAGGGTTTTTTGTCGCCTTTTTCACCCACCATAACTTAAAATGTATAATATGTATGTATGTATGTATGTATGTATGTATGTATGTATGTATGTATGTATGTATGTATGTATGTATGTATGTATGTATGTATGTATGTATGTATGTATGTATGTATGTATGTATGTATGTATGTATGTATGTATGTATGTATGTATGTGTAGCCCTCTTACCCCCACCCTAAGTGAGATTGAGGTGGGTAGGTGTATCTGACTACTTATCAGTGTGGTGCTGTACCTGTTTGGCAACCAGGAGGGCTGAGCTTCCGCCACGGGGAACCTGGGGTGAATTACTCTTACTACTACTATATGGTGCAGCGCCTCCACCTGCGATGGCTCCCAGCAGAGCGGGAGTTGTTCCTCGCAGGACACATACAAATGAACACATACACTAGATGTAAAATAGCAACGGTCTTTAGTATATGCAGAATATAACATAACACATACATCAGCAATACACAACAGTATACATGTACCACCCTCTTCCACTAGCTGGCAACTATAACCTTGCCCCTAACTGGGCTATAACCTCCTTAGCCCCTAACTGGGCTATACCTTTACACCCCTTTCCCAACCCCGTGTCCAAAGACTCCAAGCCCACCAAAGTGTGTGAACAGGCCTGTCACATGTGAGGAGCAAGTTAAAGTTGGTGCACGTGTCGAAGGTTGTAAATACCTGCCCAGGTGTCTTTACACCTGGGTGTCTTCACAAAGGACAGCGTCACACAGCACAGAGTTATATAATAAAAATGAGAGGGCATAGTATATACAACTTATCACAGGTGCTTTACCATCAAAAGTGCATAACTTAATCATAACCGTTATACCCGAGGCCAGCTGAGTGATTGCTGTTTGCTGAGACCAATTGTGGGGTGCCCCTAACTGATAATGTGGGGGTACCTCACTTTGACTTTCGTGAGCCTCTGCACACTCATGGTCAGGTGCAACAGTCACTGGTTCCATACTGCTTCCTCCCCCTGGTTCAAGGAATAGCACAGTGTCTCTTGGCCAGACCTTTACCCGGCCATCTGCGGCATGGATGCAGTAGGTCAGGAGATCTTGACCTTTTCCGCGGTCCACCACATGGTGAATGGAGCGCTCCTTTTTGTTCATAAAGGAGGCAATTTTCACTGAATCACTCACAACACAGTCCTTGTCCCTAAGCACTTTGGAGGCTTCCATTGGGAAGCGAGTGATTAGCAATGTCTCCGTACTCAAAGTCTTTGTTACATCCTGCAGGGAGTAAAAGGTTGATACCTTACCACTGCGGGGATTCACGGTGGCCAACAGGTCCTCGGGGACGCTGTCAGTTCCCACCTCGGCTGTCGTGGGACCTGTCCCTGGCACTTCTGGGGCAGTCCACTTACTTTCTGGAAACTCGGGAGCGTTGGATCCCAGTCCTGGGACCATGTGGGTTGGAGCGCACGGGCTCACACTCAGGTCACGAGCCTTAGTTGGGGCCTTTTCCATGGCCGCCTCTATCGGAGCCTGTGGGGAGTAAGGAGGTTTCTCACCACTCCGCTGGCTTGCGATGGGTTCCTCTTCTTCCGGTCCCGCCTCCGGATGTCCTTCCGACACACTGGGAATCGCCACGGCCGTGGTGGGACTCTTCCACGGCTCCGGCCGCACCAGCGCTTGCTGCCGAGGGATGTCGATATGCAGCGGGCCCACAGCAGGGTCCGCAGCGGATGCTTCAGCTTCACGTGGGTTGTCCGCCGGCTGGCGCATCACCACAGCTGGTTGGCTGCTGTCTTTCCTCTTCACCTGGACGATAGGTGGTGGGTACTGGTCCACTCGCACCACTCAACAGCGGTCTTCTAAGGGGGACACCTCCGCCAGGACGCGATGCCGAGTGGAGCCAATCGCCCTAGTGGCCAGAGTTAATGAGCTACCGTGCTCCGCGGTCACCTGGAAGCTCACACCTGACACCCATGGGGCAGTCATCTCACCCTTGTCGTCGTTAGGTACTGATCCCAAGCCTAGGACCGACGGTACCATCATCTTAGGCCGGACTGACCATAGTAGGTCACACGGGTCCACAGCAGGCGAGGCAAACGGCTCTTTGTCCTCGGCTTCACTTGCCATCGGTGGTTCCATCAGTGGTTCCGGCATTAGAACCGAATCTGGAACCGCGGCTAGGGAACACGGGCCCTCCGTAGTTGAGAGAGGTTGGTTAGCCGCATCTTCCTCTGCCGGTTCCGTAGCACACAGCAGCACTGGTTTTAGGAACTGTGCCTCGCAGCAGGCACACTTGGGTCCCCAGCTCAATTCGCCATCTGGAAAGTCACACTTGGGGCATAGACACCTGACGTACATTTTTCCTTCCACTTTCACTAGCTGAACCCGTCTTGGTCGCTGATAGGGATCAAAGTTCATACCACCGGAGAGTTTAAGGTCTTTCTGTAAGCACGGGCACAAAAGAAACGTTACATACAGTCCCTCTGCTGGCCAAACAACATACAACTATGGATGTGGTTCGCTGCATCCTGTACTGTCCTTAGTGGCGACAGCAGTTACTGATTGAGCATCCTTGTGCTGTCTCCCCCTGGTGGACTCCAGAGGAGGAGCACCCTCTTTCAAGGAGTGGTTCTGACTCTGTGCTGAGCTACTCACAGTGCAGAGGCGGGGCTCTGGTTTTTGCGCCCAACCCGGACAATACTCTGCAACAATTTCTTGCACAGTCTTAGTGCACTCCCGACTTGGCGGGAGCCGCCATCTTAGGTGTGACATCCTGCTTGAGGGAGCCTCCATTTTAATCACAGTCATCAATTACACTATGACTCTCTGCATATATAGGGGGGTAGCCTTCTGGTGGGGCCTCTGGTTTTCCTGGCATTTCAGGGAAGATAATAGGTCACCATACTTTAGTGAGGGTTCCATGGAGCAATATTTTGGATGGGCTTTCGTCTCTTATTAAATCTTGTTCGGCCCTCACCAACACTAAGCACCACACTCCGTCGGCATATACGCAGCGGCCTAAGACTTTTGCACCCCATAAGCCTGGGTACTGACCCAATATTAAGCAAATATCACTGGAGGGAGTTTCAGCAGGATCTCGTCCTACAGCAAGGGACTTGCCCCTTTAATGCCCATTCATACACTTCTTGGCAGGATGGCAATGAAAATGAGAACAACATAATTTATACTGAATTCGGGCACCCCAGGTCTGGCTCTCAACAGCGCCTCCAAATATAGCCCTCTTACCCCCACCCTAAGTGAGATTGAGGTGGGTAGGTGTATCTGACTACTTATCAGTGTGGTGCGGTACCTGTTTGGCAACAGGAGAGCTGAGTCTCCACCACGGGGAACCTGCGGTATGTACTTACACTCGGTGCAGTGCCTCCACTGATGAGGGATCCCAATGGGGTGGGAGTGTGCCCTCACAAGAACCCACATACAGTAAATACACACCGTATGAATAAACAGTATTTACTGAGCATGAACTGTAACTTCAATAACACTCTCTTTGCATAACATCAAACAATATATGAATAACAGTGAATCACTCTGAATGCATACCATCCCCTCAACCACATGTCCATCATCACATTCCCCTCAGTCTCTTGAGTGTCCACAACAGTAAAGAAAGTGTGTGAGGGATAGCGCTTCCCTGTGTTGGGGTCCGGTGGTGCAATCAATGTATACTACCTCCCTGACCAGTCCTGGTCAGGAAAATCCTTGGAACTCTACAACACCGCACAGTGATCCCACGGTGTGCTGCGCTGCTCTCTGCAGGAATGGATGCACACGCTGACTCCACAGGGAAAAGAATCTCCAGCCGGAATGATCCTTTAACACAGTGTCTGATACACGCTGTACTGACAGTCAGGTACTGTCAGACAGAAATCCTCTTGCTCTCTAAATATGGTGAAGGAGTCCCTGTCCTAAGGCCGACCCTATACCATACAGCTTCCTCTGGTGTCATAGGGGACTAACTGGGCCCTGGGGTATACCTCTACCCTAGTCCCTGCACGTAGAAGAACCCTCCCTGTAGCTTCTTTCTAATCCCAGACTCTGGCGGCTCACCACATGCAACTGGCACTGGTGATATAACACACACTGAACAACTAGAAAGCAACCCCCCTTCTTCCTATGAGGGGCCTCTCACTGACACAGCCAAATAACTGCTGTGGCTGCACTTCAAAGCCACACTGTATATTCTAGTCAGCGCACACAGCACGGCAGCTGTGCCACTGACTAGACTTACACACGCCTAAGGGCAGGGTCCCTATCTAAGGGGCCTTCCATAAGAACTTATCCACTAACCTAGTGGGGAGTGGGGCCTACCTGGGACCAGGGGGTAACCTGGCCTAGTGTAAGAGCCTTGCTCCTTACACACATCCTCCCGCTTCCTGCTCCCAGCTCCAACTGCTAAACGTGGTCCCTGCAACATTGTAGCCTTCCTCCACAGGAGAAGCTGCAAAACCCTATTTGCTTGCTGGCTTCACGTGATGTAGGTGAAAGGGCAATCCCCAGAGGCTGCTGGGAATTGTAGTCCACTCAGGACCTCTGCAGCATTGGGACCGCGTGCGCTATCCTTACTGCGCCTGTGCAAAGCTGTAATGGTCGCCGCTATGCTTAACTGCGCCTGCGCGTCCTCTAGAGAGCCTTCCTGCCTCTCTGCCTTATCACAGGTGAACCTGGGAGCCAAAGGGGACCTGGCTACATATGTATGTATGTATGTATGTATGTATGTATGTATGTATGTATGTATGTATGTATGTATAAGGTCTGAGCAGATCTTAGTAATAACAGTTTTAGTAACTTTTATTAATGTTTCAGATTTAAAAAGGCCTTTCAATGGTGAAATAGTGAGTCACTGTCATCCAGTATGGGCTTGGTCAAGGTCACAAAGAGCCAGAGCTGTGTCTCACACAGGAGGAAAGCACCTTTATTACAAGAAGATTCACTTATTACAATGGAAACAATATTTTAATGCGTCCTGCAATTTGATGGTGGATGTTTTTTTTTGAGAATAGACAATGGTTCAACATGTTTATCAGTAAATAGAAGGAGGAGGTGTCACATCACAGATCACTAGTCAGACCTCACAAAACCTCACCGTGAAGGACCTTCAACTTCTGCACCCTGTACAAAGGAGGACATTATGATACAGATCTTATTATACATAAAGGGCAGGGCGACAAATAGAATTTTGTGGGCCCGGCACAAATTTAAAGAATGGGACCCCCTTACTTTGCTTGTCAAACACAGTAATGGGCAATAGCCCTATTAGCCAAATGTGGCTAATATAGGGTTGCTAGATATCCCGTATATACAGGATGGTCCCTTTTTTCAATGAATTGTCCCATTGTCCCTGAAATGTCTGTCGGGATGCATAATTGTTCCATATTTTAGGGGCAATGGGACAATTCAGGGGTGCACGAAGGTCAGGCCGGGAGGAGAAGGATGGCAGTGGCAGGATCTTGGATTCTTTCCGTATTATTAACAATCCGCTCAGATTTTTTAATGCCAAATCCGTTGGTGGTTTTTGATGGGGTGGACAGATTTGCCCTAAACTATCTTGGAAATTCTGGGGAACAGATTCAGACTGTTTCGCCCATCTCTAATACTTACAGTATGCTTGTTTCTCTTACTAATAGTTAGATTCTCAATCTCTTGCATATTGATAATCGTTTCCCATCTCAAGTGGACCTATGGTGGGAATACACCCTGTCCTTGGGGGTCCGTATCCCGTCACTCTGTGTACTGCCTACCTTGTCTATGCATATTGGATCTGGAGTTTACTTCGGACCTTCCGGTAGGACTGGTCTTTTTGTGCTACGTAGCTACTACTCTGAGAAGAGAGTGAGATTTCTACATTTTGATCCTAAATCTAATAAAAAAAGAGGCCTTTCGTGACCTCTTTTGACTAAAAAAAGGGATTCAAGCATGCTAACCCCATCAACTAACTTGCTTTCTGGCTATTAGACTTGGGATCAAAATGTCACTAATAAATTTCAAATCAATTTCGGAGGATTTGTATATTTGTTTTCCAGAGATGTAAGGAAGTCCTTCTCCACTGAAAAGGGTGGTATGTGTGGAAGAGCATCGCAGCAGAAATGTACAGTATATACGAAATATGTGCACTTGACCCCTTTGAATTTTTTTTTATTGTGTTTTGGTTTGGTTGCAACTCGTCAAAAGTTCTGTAATTGGTTTAAGTGGAACAAATTAATTTTTAAAATATGTCATGGGTTCAGGAGTTTTTTTCTGCTTTTTATAAATCTCTAAAAATTCTTATGGCATTATTAACATAATGGCTGCTTCAGTCATAGTAACTCAGCAGCTATAATGTATCCTTATAATACTGAGGTAACATTATCTATTAGTTTGCAGCTTAAACTGCTGGGAACATTGGCAACAAATTGCCACAAACCGGAAAGTGTTGCAAAGATCTTGCACTGCTTGGGAGGTGGATTAAACAAGGGGTGCACAAACTGGGGGGCGCGCCTCCCAGGGTGGGGGGGCGTGAAATTTTCAGGAGGGGGGCGCAGCAGTTACAGAGGCCCCCTGCTCTTCCCCACAGTATTTAAATTATATGCCGGGGAGGGCAATCGAGGCCTCTGTAACTTTCCATACCGGCAGCTTCTAGAGATGCGTCGCCATGGTAATGTGGTGTCAAATGATGCTGCAGGGTCACATGATGTCGCATTGTCATGGCAATGCAGTGTCACGACGTTGTGACGTCAGAACCCACTGGTGAGCAGGGGGGGGAGGCAGGCAGGGGGCGCAGACTGAAACGTTTACGCACCCCTGGATCAAACTCTGCGATAGAAATCAAAAGATGCTTTAAAGCTCAATCAAAATGGCATTAAGGAGGTGCAAGCACAGCGTGAATGGTAGTGGAAGCGATCAACAGATGATCACCCCTGTCATGACACCAAATAAAAATAAAAAACTGAATCTGCAAGGAACACATATTACCCCCAAAAATAAGAAGCAGCCCGCAATGAGCAACACTGCGGAATTCTTTAGGAAGCAGGGACAGATCCAGGAAGGAGGAGAAAATTGCTGCCATCTGCAAGATTGGGTGGCGGATCAGGCCCAGGCCCCAGATGAGGTATTTACCACAAAGGCTGCAGAGATGCCGGAGATGTATTAAAACATAAAAAAAACTTATTCCAGACAGAGCTAAAAGAAGCACTGAGGGAGGCCAACAGAAAGATTAATGCCCTGGGGGAATGCACAGACGCCCTTGAAGCTAAAACTGACTCCATAGTGGAGGTACAGAATACACTGCAGAAAGAATTACAGGAAGCAAGAGTCCTCATTACTAAACTAAAGGAAAAAGAAGAGGACCTAGACAATAGATCCAGGAAGAACAATGGGGGGGTTAGAAGAATTCCAGAGGGAGTGGACGATCTGGAGGCTTAGCTGCACAGACTGTTCCTCTCCCTGATACCAAATACAAGTCAGAAAATGTTCCACCTGGGAAGAGCACACAGGACCAAGTGTCCAAGACAAAGAGCAGGTGAGAACCCACAGGATGGGATCTTGAAATTCCATTACTTTAAAGTAGAGGAAGACCTGTTGAGAGCAGTAAGATGGATCAAAACAGTAGCCTTTGAAGAGGTAACTCTCATGATCTACCCAGATCTCTCACCAACAACATCCGCATGCAAGAGGGAGATGAAACTAATCACAGAGAAATTGATGGGTAAAAAAATAAAATACAAGTGGGTATTTCCTTTCAGCCTGGTTGTGCAGTTCAATGTTCAGCAAAATCAGGCCAGAACAACGGCAGAGGGAGAGAGACTCCTGGAGAAGACGGACCTGTTGGGCCACCCAGTAGGGGACCCCCCCGCCCCCAGAGAGCAACACACTCAAGCGTTCCAGAGAACCTGGAACCAGGTGGTGAGAGATTGAGAGAAACATTACTGGACACCACTCGGGTCTCATCAAAGATGACAAAGATATCCCCCAAAGCCAGTTAAAAAAAAAAAACTCACAAGAGGGAGAGTTGTCACAGAACACCTTGATCCAGGCTACTAGAAAGAAGTTAACTTGGATAGTAAGGCCTGGAAGGTCATCGGGAGAAAATCCCAAATAAAGGGTGTTACAACCAAAGTTGGTATTTATATTACCGCAGGTTATGGGTTTTTCAGATTTGTAAAAAAAAGTTCATGTTTTCAGTTAAATGGAAAATGTATAAAAGGTTTAAGACTAAAGGTGCAATTGTATAAATATGTTATGCATTAAAATATGGCAGTTAAAAGGAAAAAACAAGGTCGGCCAGATAGGCGCCATTGACATCTTTGAGGGACATGGTTCCAAACAGAAAAAATAGATACTCATAATTAAAAAATAAATTTTAAAAAAGTATCAAGAAATGACCATACACACAGTATATAGAGAATGGTGCCTTAGGCTGATAGAAAATTAGAGGCATAAATTAGCCGCATAAGATACAGTGCCACAACTATTCTCAAGGAAACTGAATAATTCTATGCTGAAAAAAGCCAGAATTAGTAGAAACCATTACCCAGGAGTTCGACTTGTACAGTACTTCTCCACAAATCAGACCCCAGACATCTCACAGACGACTACGCGTTTCACAAAAATTCGTGAAAAAAGGATTACTGACGAAGCAAATCTTTGCAAAACACGTAGAGTTTTTTGCACAAGCCCAGAAGGAACCGGGAGGACATCACTGCCTGTGACGTCAGTTCGGAGCGTCTGCAACATTGTCGGGGAACGCGGAAGCAAGCCGACGGCTGCAGTGTGCGCCGCAGCAGCTGATGCGGTATATCCACAACTGTTCCTAGCAGAGCGCCGGTATCCAGAGGGAGGATTTCATACACTGTACTTAATGGGGAATAACATGTGAGTGGTTATTTGTCATTCATGCAATCGTTATTATAGTGTTACTCCCTACACTTAGTCCGTCTCTCTTGTGCTTACTGTATGTTCCTTGCTCCACACGTCTATCTGAATAACGGAGGTGGCTAGAAGAATATCAGAGTTATCAAGCTATCCATCAACTTTAAATGAAGAGATAGCTAAGATTGGCAAACATGCTGTATTAATTAATACACAATGTGAGTATACAACTATTAGGTGTTACATCGCATTATTTAGTCCACTTATATCAACATTATTGCACCATATATTTATTTTTTCTCAATTTTTTACGGTTCCTGAGCTCCCCGCATCTTTCAACAAACTTGCTGCAAGAATCCAATAGGGGTGTTCATCGTGGGTAGAAGCTGAAGAGGCACCGATTATAATAATTTCGAAGTGGTTTTATTTTTCTCTTTGTATAGCACTAGAGATCACTATATTTATTATTTATCACATTTAAATTTTTTGCATTTAGCACTTTAATATTTATTGCACTTGCACTAAGAGCGCCGGGTGATTTCAATTACAATATAATCAAATGAGCCTGGAGATGTTGATCCAACGTCTTCTTGGACTCAAATGAGATGGGACAGGCCTTATATAAGGCCTGTGATGTCACATTTGACTGTCAAATGGTAAACTCAAAAACCGATTTGTTGGTGTACCTGTAACGAAATTGTGCGTAATCAGCGCATTAATAAAGGCAGTGTGCTCGGCTGGTTACCCCTATTTCACATTGGGGTTGAAGGGGTTAATTTTCCATGCACTGTACATGTATTATTTTTCCCTCTGTCCCTTGATGTCCCCATTTTGCAGGATTATATGTGCTTGCAGAAGTGTATGCAATGGCAAGCTGACATTCTTGGCTTTGGACACAAGAGGCAGCTGCGAGCGCTAAACCACAAGTTAATTGGTTAAGCGCTGCGCGGCCGCTTTGATCCATTGCAAGGTATTATAGGTATCCATTACTGAGACTGGAAGCCTTAACCGCAGAGTCAATTGAATCAAAGACTTGTGGTTTCCAATTTCAAGTGGTACTCGGATACAATTTATCGCCACCCTGGTTAGTCAGCGTAACTTGAATGGCCGCTGCTCTATTGGCGTGGGAACTAGGTCAATTGATGTGAGAAATCGGCCATGTGATGTGGGAACACCGTAACCGCAAGTTAATTGATGGGAGAAACCCATAGACCAGCATTGCCAGTCAAGGAGAAGCTATAACTCAGGAACGGAAAGGGTTAAAAAGGGTTAAAAAAACAAATGTTTTGACACCTATGAACTGGGTCACTTTCCTATGCAAGCTTCAAAGATCACATGCTGGGCCAATGCCTGTGAGTCTAGGGAAGTGTTGCATATGAAAGCCCCAGAGTCAGGATGTGTGAATTAGCCAGGATGGTTGCTAAATAGGAAATCCTGTTAGCCATCTGGGCTAGCTCACACCCTGAGTTTCCATCCCAAGCCAGGGAGATGCCAGGTAAAGAGGGGGGTGCACCTATGCTAAGTAGCCAAGGTGGCAATGTCGCACAAGCGCTGTGTGAACAGGAAATCCCAGGTTGCCCACTTTGCAAACTGTGGGCAATTCAGGGATTGGGGAATGAGAAAATTCCCACGAGGGGGATTGGGTGGGCATGTTGGAGATAGGCTCTCAAACCCTATATACATGCTGCCCAAGCTATTCCCGGTGTCTTTCGTTTTTCATTTAACCATGTGAGCGGACTTCCATCAAGCTTCTAATAGCGCATAAAAGCAGCAACAGCGAATTCAGAACACAACAAAATCTTTCCATCGGAGCCAAATACAGAACTCTGCTTCAGGATTTTGTTAGTGCTGGGGGTTATCTAACGAACCCCAACAGACCAGAACGAACTTTGCAATTTCCAAGGAGATATTGAATTTACAGCGTGCGCCCCTCGCAACAGGACTGCATGTTAAAGAGACAATATTCTGGGACTTTGTTTTATTTCTGAACATTCTATCCTGTTCTCTGTTCAATAAGTGTTTTTATTAAGTGTATTCTAAGGTTGTCGTGTGTCTGTCTATCAAGGAAACAAATTACAATTTATTTTGTTCAACTTGTATGCTCAATCTAAACCCAAAATATAAATGTGTTGATAATAGTTGTGTCCATAGTGACAGCACAATGTGATAGCTTCCATTTTTTCAGGTGTGACGTCATCAAAAAGGGGGGGAAGCCAGCCAATCAGGTAGTATATGTTTCCCTCCCTTTAAGATGATGTCACTTCAGCAAAAAACAAAATGGCAGCTGTCACATGGTACACCAAGCAATCAAAATGGTAGATATACCATATGATGCCTTTCCTTTTTTGGAGTGATTTAACACAATTGATAGGGTTAACACGCTTACTGGGAATGGGACTAATGAATACATCTATCCTTTAAACAAAATACACAAAGATTACCACTGTGAGAGCCCTTTCCAATGACTGGGATGTACTCATGAAATCCTTGAACTGATTTCAGCATTCAATGCCAGATGCAACCAATACGTTCTTTAGAAGCGGGACTTTTTGAGTAAAAACCTTTGAAACCGGCTTGCATCTATTCAGTACAGAGCATCTTTGAATTTACCGTTGTTGGTTTGGCGCTTGGAATCTGCACTCCTCATTGGCTGCAAGGTTTCTTATGGGTTTCAGGGTCCCATTCACAAACCTCTACAGCCTATCAGAGCTTGGGAATTTCCCTGCCAGCCAATTGCCGATTTGCCGGTATTGTAATGCCAGATGGGCACCTTTTTTCATTCTGCAAGGGGGCAGGCGCTAACCTGGCACCTCTGCCTCTTTGCATACTGAAGGAAAATCCGTTATTTCCTCCCCTGGCTTCAGAACCGAGAGGAACCTTTCCTCTGCCAGGTAAACTGAAGCCTTGTGACTGGATACACTATCTGCACTTGTTTGCAGCAGACTTCCCAGGAAGCTTTCACGCCCTGCAACTGTTATCTTCGATCTTTGATGAACCTTATCAGGCCTGGAAGACGAACGAAATGAAACGTAACGCACGCCAGGTTTCAAATCCTTTGTCTCAATTTATTACTCATAGGGTAATGACTTTTATACAGAAAAAAAAAAGATATTGGTTAGAGGCGTAACATAGGCGTATCATAGGCGTATCATAGGCGTGTCTTGGGCATAGCTTTGATTAGAGGCGTGATTTAGGGGCAGGACATATTAGTGGCGTGACTTTTGAGACGTGTCTTTTCCAATACAAGCAATTGTCTGAATACATAGCTTATTCATTGTCTGTTATCAAAAGAGACCTTGAGTCTTAGCAACTATATTACACTATTTTGCTTCTTGCAGAGAACCATTCTATTATATTCTACTAAAACACCAGGAAATTGACAACACAAAGTATCTTAGCAATATCCTGACCAGGAAGGAAATGCAATTTAGCAGAAACTGTGTGCATTTATGAATTATATTTCAGCAAAAGGCTGACTACAGAATCTTAACTAGTTATGACCATACAAAATGGAAGCTTAACATGAGTGCAGATTTTGGCCTGACATACTGGTCCTAACAATTCCCTCCTTTTTGTTCTCTAAAAGAACAAATACCCTTACTAGGTACGCTTCTCTATGACTATGGCCTTATGGGGACCAATAGTATCATAGACTCTGTTCATGGCCACATATGAATTATTAGTTGCATACATGGCGTGAGATGAAACTGAAGGTTTCCTTGAGACAAATGAAAGCATTGCACACTTAGCACAGTGAAAAATAACAAAAATTGCTGCGATTATACTAATCACTACAATAAACCATAGAGAATTTTCATACCTAATTCTCCGATCCAACTAGTGAGTCCTGACATCCAATTTAAGTTAAGGCCTGAGGATTCTTTACGCATCCTTGCCTGAATTTCCTGTTACTTATCCATATCTTTATGAATAGTGCCAGACTCATCTTCAATATAGGCACAGCACTTCTGTCCTACAAGTTTACAAACACCTCCTTGTGAGGCTAGCAGATAATCAAGAGCCATTCTATTCTGTAATAATACTGTTCGGATCTGCTCTTGTTCATTAGTCAAACGGATGATAGCATCACTTGTCTGATTAAGAGCATCATCAATATTTACCATCAGCTCACTTAATTTAGAATAGAGATCCAGAACACCTAAACTAGGTATTAAAACCCCAGCTGCAATGCGGGCTGGACTAATGGTCCTGGTCAGATCTTTTCGATTTCTCAGCTTCCCTTGGGGTAATGTGTCAGATACATAGAAAGTGGGAAGAATGAAACCCAGATAACAAAGGGCAGTGTGATTGCAGGGTACAATCTTAGTGGCCCACATGCCACACAACCAATATATATATATATATATATATATGTAGAGGTATCAGTACCGTGTTAGCCGAGCTTCAATAATCAAAAAATAAATGTGTTTTATGGCTGGAGGTGTTAAATGGTTAAATGGTGTTAAATGGTTACTGAAAGCAAGTGAAGAGAGAGTGTGTATGTGTATCAGTGTGAATAAAAATGAATGGAGAGCCCACAGTATATACAGTGCTTACACAAGGTGTGTGTGGAGTGGAACTGGATATGAATGGTGTGGGTGTGGAAATGTGAGAGTTAGTAGCACAACTAAAAGTGTGTGTGGATACTTAGTGGTCCCTATTGGTGTATAGGGATGGAAATATATATATATATATATGTAGAGGTATCAGTACCGTGTTAGCCGAGCTTCAATAATCAAAAAAATAAAAAAATAAATAGATGATACCGTTCTGTGGCTAACGAAATGCTTTTATTTGTGCAAGCTTTCGAGATACACTGATCTCTTCTTCCGGCGATGTTACAATGAATGAAGCAAAAGGTAAACTTAAAAACAGTGTCTCTTGGAATGTTATCTGTGCCGGTGGAAGGAACAGCACAGATAACATTCCAAGAGACACTGTTTTTAAGTTTACCTTTTGCTTCATTCATTTTAACATCGCCGGAAGAAGAGATCAGTGTATCTCGAAAGCTCGCACAAATAAAAGCATTTCGTTAGCCACAGAACGGTATCATCTATTTATTTTTTTATTTTTTTGATTATATATATATATATATATATATATATATATCATTAAATATTTCTATAGATTAGAAAATGGCTTACATCTCAATATGTCACATAATCTAAGGGTCAACTATTTGTGAGAATTGGTGGGGGCTAATTTCTGCTAAGAGCGACTGCACAAACATTCTTCTTGCACACATCTTTCATACTGCATTTACTCAGAATGGCAAAACGGACCAAGATGGTTGCTATGGTCAAAATGGATGACTTGTGATCCTTTCCTTGTGGTTGACTCACGTCCCTTTGTGACCTCCCACCTTCCTCATATAAAGTCTTCTCAGTCCCCCCATATCCTTAAGAGACAGTCTATTTAAAGAACAGAACAGTTAACCGTTTCACAGTCCTGATGGACCAAGATGTCCAAGTTGTGAATAATTTCATTCCTTTCTTTTCTGGCCATTATATCAGCCCAGTTGATTTCTTCTTTGGTCTCTTCTTCTGGGGGACTGGCAACATCATCACCGCAGAGGCATAGCATCAGTGGGGGTTGCAACGCACTTCTGGATCAAAGCAAATCAATCCAACCACCAAGTCCCCATGGTCCCTAAATCCTGGATAAATACACAACATTGGGCATTAACTAGGGCGCATACATGCCCCTCCTTTTGAGGCTAAAATATAGTCTAGAGCTATTTTATTCTGCGGGGCCATTAATTTAAACTAAACCTATTCTTGGTTAAGTTGGTAAATGTCTACGATTGTATGATTTAGGATATCCCTGTAAACCTGTCATATAGTAACCCAACTCCTACATTTGGGAATAAATTTCCTGAAACTTATTCTTCCCATAGACTTCTTTTTAGCACTTATGTATTGGGTGCATCTCTTCTGTTTCTAACTCTACCTGTGAGCAATTAACATAACCGTGTGTTTGACTGATAAAACATTCTCCCACCGGGATATCATTCTTCAGGGAGATTCTATTAACCTATAAATCCAAACAAAATAAAGAAAGTTAAACAAATAATACCTTATACTATTTTGTCATCCTTATGGGACGCCACTTACACAAACATAATGGAGCATGCATTTTTAACTGAAAAATAATAAAAACCTGTAAACATAAAAAGGTCAAAGTTCGTGTGTTGAGGCCTGGACATTTTTGCCTATAATCTTTTTCCCTTGATGATTAGTGGTCGGAGAGTATTTTGCCCATCAAAACACTTATTTGCAGGTGCTATGTCTTTGTCTTTATTAGCTGTTTGTGTTTAGACTGGCACTATTTTGACGTGCGTGATGTGTATCCATGATGATAAGAATTTTTTACTGCAATGCTGGTGATGAGTAGCATTTAAATGGCCTTTTCATCTGGGATGAAGAGCATGCTTGCGTAGAAAATGCTTGACCATTAACCCGTCTTGCGTAGGTGCACTTTCAGCTTTAACCTGTGCATAGAAAGACTCAAAAATATATATTAGTTGCATGTACACTGGCGACACACTTTATTCGAGCTCGGCTAGTCCCACGAATTCGGGTATACCCGGGTGTATTGAGGTTTGTGACTGTTTTCTGCCCGAGTGCATTGAGGTATTTTCCAGGCAGGGAATGAAGCATTTTATTCCCGCTGGCTGCAATACTGCACAGTATATATATATATACTGCATTACAATTCATGAATTTATGCCATCTGGTAGACACGCGAAGCATTGCAGCCTATTAAATCCTAATCATTATCATTTAACAGATCAGCCGCCCGTCAGCCAGGCATGAACCCAGGCTGGGAAGGCAAACGCAACGGGGCTTGTCAGAGGTGAGGAGCGGCGCATTCCAGGTATCTGCCAGGTACATACTGGGTATTTGCTCGAATAAAGTGTGTCGGTGCAGTAATACTCATTAATTGTTTTATTACCAATAACATGGTCCTTAATTCGTTACTTTGAACTACTGATGGTCATAACTCATCCCATAAGTGTCTCATAGGGAGAGAATTTATACCTAGAAATAAATTATTGTATTAATATGGTTACTACTATTATCAGCATCCACAATATTAAACAGAGATATTCCCTATTAACGCTCCTCAAATTTTAAACTAAGCAACCAATTTGGACTTGACTTTGTTACAATCCAAGTTCCTAAAACTTGGTACCTCAGCCTGTGCCAAACCAATTGCTTCCATAATCAACTCTATCCTGTCTGCAGGCCATATCCCTAAGACCTGGAAAACTGCTAGAGTTGTCCCAATCTTCAAAAATGGGGACAAAAACACTGTCTCAAACTATAAATCAATCTCTCTTCTCCCAATACACACTTACACTCATTCATACCTAACTGCCATCTGCCATTTTCTCTGATGCAAATGGTGTCAACCTTTTAGTCATTTAATACTAACTAACCTTAAAACTCGCCCCACAAGTCAAGCATCCCAACAGCCTGCACTCATGGCTATTGTCCCACACCCACAGTCACTCCTGGCTTTCACCTCAAATACTCCACTGTAACTATTCTGCCAAAAATGTGAAATGCCTTGTATATAATATATACCCTGTTCACTTATGCAATTATATATCCCCTGTCCTTTAACTCTATTTCCAGGACATACCCAAAAACAAATAAATGGTTACAAAATTATAAATTTGGCAGATATGATATATCCCTCAACATAGGGACGGCTTGCTACCTGCTTTGCTGTGACATCTGCAAAGGTATTATTATTATTATTTACCAGGGGCCTGTCAGCCCTGTTAGTAATATAGGCAGCAACTTTTTATTACTGCAATAGCCCTTGGAGTTAACATTGCTATAATAAATTCTGAACCTGCTGTGCATTGTATATCATTTACAACATATCAAGTTCATATCAAATCCCTCTATAGGGATTTCAGAAAGACCTTCAATAACCTATGTATGTATCTCCCCTCTTTTGTTCATATATTATCTATATATGTGAACAAAAATACAAAAATACAAAAAAAGTTATGAAAACAGGTTGCTTTTATATATAGCAAAATTAAACTGGTAAATATATTTGTATGTGTAGTGACTATAAAAATATTTACTGCTTGTGTTAAAAGAAGAAAAAGCCTGCAGTAGGTCTTTTAACAACTGTGGCATTTACAATATAAGAAAAAATCCTGAAATCCTGAACAAAAGATTTCCTTTTAAAATAGACAAATAATTTTGAACTCTTTGCAAAGTGCTGAGCACACGGCCAGCATTAACTTTAAAAGACACTCTGACTTTAAAAAGAAAAAAATAATAATTTTCAAAGCGCTTTTTTTTTTTTTTTCTTTCTTTCTGGGAAAACAGCCAGAAACCTCAAAGTACAGATAACGGGTTTCGCTGTCTTATTCATATTAACTGCTGGATTAATCCTCACGCAGGGGATTGTAACATTAGTTTAATATTAAATATGAAGCTTTCCACGCTGTCCTAAAACTGCATTTTTTATGGTCTTTCAAAAATTAAATAACGAGAATATTTTAAATTACTTATAAACACCAAGTCTATGCCTAAAAGAGCATGCAACATTCTTTCACTCATTCCTCTGAATGCCTTCTGAAAGAAATCTCATATTTCTGCAAATTTCCATCAATACAATTGCTATCCCGTTTTAACTATTCCCTCTCTTAAGCTAAACAAAATATCTTCAAACATGCAACAGTTATACCATGACTAAAAAAACAGCAAGCTTGACCCTACCTGTCTTGTATGGCTTCTACACTGCTTATTTAACGGAGACAATTCTCGCTAAAATAACTGACCTCCATGCTGCTAAAGGCAGATATCACCACACTCCGCTCACACCACGGACACCCTCCTTTTGAAGCGTTATGTACATTAATAGCGTTATATACATATATAACACAATATATTAATTCAAACAGTGCTTGTGAGCTCTTACAAGCATTTTAAACAAAAACATCTTAATCCTGTAGAAATAAAATTGAAATGTTTTATCTTACTGCTTTACGGAAAAGAAGACAGTTCTACATTACCTTGTTCTCATGAATAAACTGCTTAAGCACAGCTAGTTAATTTTAATGTGAATGCTTCGCATTCTTTAAACTGTAAGGGAGAGGCTGTGACCCTCCTTTTATTAAGATAGAAATACCACAAACGAAAAGAAATGTGTCCGGTTTAAAAAGTATCCGCCTGGCCAGGATGAATAAACCTTTTAAACTATAACCAGGGACAGAGCTGAATATACTCCCCTTTCGTTGTGAGGTATTTCTCTCTATATTCGGTGTACACCTTTTTAAAACCTTTTAAAATTTATATTTCCTCATGAGCAACTAATATTATAATATATATACACACGATAATCAGCATGACTTTCACACAGTATCTTTCACACAAGAAATCATTCAGGAAAAAATTCATCAGGGTTACAAACAACCCTTTTACAGTACATAAGGTAGCAGTGTTTTTTTTTTTTTACAGAGTTTTTCACTCTGAGCCCCCACGGGCAAAGCAGCACTTCTCTGCTTCTGACTGATAGTGGCACACTCTCTGCCAATGACCAAAACCACCACAATTAAAACAGACACCATTATTCTGAGCTATTATTCCTGATTGATTTCTGAGACCAGCATAAACCATTAGTAGCTTATAGACAAACAGCTTAACTATGACAAATAATTGCAATATTTATACTTACACAATATACAATGGTCGTTCAGCTAGATCAGAGATAACAGTCCAGTCGTGCACAGAATTTACTGGACTCTTACCAAAAATTCTGTTTAAAAGGGCCTATCCCAATTCTTCAGTCACAATTTAGGTCTATTAAATTCCCAGAGGGGGTGAAGCATCATATATAAAAAAATTCACATATATACTTACAACCTCTGTGAACTTCCCACTTCTAGACGCCAAAAACTGAAGGAAAATCCGTTATTTCCTCCCCTGGCTTCAGAACCGAGAGGAACTTTTCCTCTGCCAGGTAAACTGAAGCCTTGTGATTGGATACACTATTTGCACCTGTTTGCAGCAGACTTCCCAGGAAGTTTTCACGCCCTGCAACTGTTATCTTCGCTCTTTGATGAACCTTATCAGGCCTGGAAGACGAACGTAATGAAACATAACGCACGCCAGGTTTCAAATCCTTTGTCTCAATTTATTGCTCATACACTGGCGACACACTTTATTCGAGCTCGGCTAGTCCCGCGAATTCGGGTGTACTCGGGTGTATTCAGGTTTCTGATCGTTTTCTGCCAGAGTGCATTGTGTTATTTTCCGGCAGGGATTTAAGCTTTTTATTCCGGCTTGCTGAAATACTGCAATGCCGTGAAAATACACATGGTGGCGCTTGCGAGCTGTTCTCTGTGAAGCCGTCCCCTATAATGAATTGTAATGCAGTATATATACTGTATATATATATATACTGTATAACAACAACCCCTATAAGCCCTAACATACAGTACTGTACACATACAGTACAGTACTGTATATGCACATACATAAATGATACTACTGTATGGGCGGCGGGGGCGAGATGTGTTTGCAGCAGAGAGAGATCCGCTGCTCTCTCTCTGCGCAAACATCGGCACAATAAAAATTATTTTAAATACATTTTTATTGATAGTGTAGATGTGCAGGGGGTCTCCGGAGCTGAATCGCGTTGGTTTCAGGTCTGGGGACCCCCGGCCCCCTGAGATACAGGCCCCTTTATGAGGTGCCGGTATCCCTCTGCTTGGTTTAAAGGGCCCGATCAAGTGATCGCGGCCTCTAAACCAAGCAGAGCAGAGGGATACCGGCACCCCCTAAAGGGGCCTGTATCTCGGGGGGCAGGGGGTCCCCAGACCTGAAACCTGTGCGCTTCTGCTCTGGAGACCCTCTGCACATGTACAGTATCAATAAAACACATACAATATACAGTATAAATAAACACTCGTTCTTTACCTTAGCGGCTATGCGCTATGGTAAAGAAGCATCATTTCTGTATTTTAATAATATTGTACAGTGAGCAGGGGGTCCCCTGAGCCAGAAATTAATGCTCAGGGACCCCCCCTGCTCCTGCTCAATATTATTAAAAATACAGAAATGCTGCGTCATTACCATAGCGGATAGCCGCTAAGGCAATGAAGGGGTTTACCCACCGTGCCCGCTTTATTGTGTGTAGTGGGGATGGGTGAGGGGGGTATTTGGCCCTTGGTGTGAGTTTAGGACTTGCGGGGGGGTTGCGGGTGCACTTAACCCCTTCACGACCGTAGCAGTTAATACCGCTACGGTCATGAAGGGGTTAAGCCCTCCCGCTACCCCCGCAAGCCCTAAACAAGCACCGTTGGGGCTAATACCCCATTCACCCACCCTCCCGCTACCCACAATAAAAAAATACACACACACAGCACAGCACAGCAGCCGCCAAAAAATAAATAAATAAATCTAAATAAATAAATAAATAAATGACAATAAATACATTTGAAATACATTTTTATTGATAGTGTAGATGTGCAGGGGGTCTCCGGAGCTGAACCGCGTTGGTTTCAGGTCTGGGGACCCCGTGCCCCCCGAGATACAGGCCCCTTTAGGTGGTGCCGGTATCCCTCTGCTTGGTTTAAAGGTCCGATCACGTGACCGCGGCCTGTAAACCAAGCAGAGCAGAGGGATACCGGCACCCCCTAAAGGGGCCTGTATCTCAGGGGGCAGGGGGTCCCCAGACCTGAAACCTGTGCGCTTCTGCTATGGAGACCCTCTGCACATGTACAGTATCAATAAAACACATACAATATACAGTATAAATAAACACTCGTTCTTTACCTTAGCGGCTATGCGCTATGGTAAAGAAGCATCATTTCTGTATTTTAATAATATTGTACAGTGAGCAGGGTGTTCCCTGAGCCAGAAATTAATGCTCAGGGACCCCCCCTGCTCCTGATCAATATTATTAAAAATACAGAAATGCTGCGTCATTACCATAGCGGATAGCCGCTAAGGCAATGAAGGGGTTAACCCACCGTGCCCGCTTTATTGTGTGTAGTGGGGATGGGTGAGGGGGGGTATTTGGCCCTTGGTGTGAGTTTACACTGGGGACACACTTTATTCGAGCTCGGCTAGTCCCACGAATTCGGGTATACCCGGGTGTATTGAGGTTTGTGACTGTTTTCTGCCCGAGTGCATTGAGGTATTTTCCAGGCAGGGATTGAAGCATTTTATTCCCGCTGGCTGCAATACTGCACAGTATATATATATACTGCATTACAATTCATGAATTTATGCCATCTGGTAGACACGCGAAGCATTGCAGCCTATTAAATCCTAATCATTATCATTTAACAGATCAGCCGCCCGCCAGCCAGGCATGAACCCAGGCTGGGAAGGCAAACGCAACAGGGCTTGTCAGAGGTGAGGAGCGGCGCATTCCAGGTATCTGCCAGGTACATACTGGGTATTTGCTCGAATAAAGTGTGTCGGTGCAGTAGGACTTGCAGGGGGGTTGCGGGTGCACTTAACCCCTTCACGACCGTAGCAGTTAATACCGCTACGGTCATGAAGGGGTTAAGCCCTCCCGCTACCCCCCGCAAGCCCTAAACAAGCACCGTTGGGGCTAATACCCCATTCACCCACCCCCGCTACCCACAATAAAAAAAATACACACACACAGCAGCCGCCAAAAAATAAATAAATAAATCTAAATAAATAAATGACAATAAATACATTTGAAATGAATTTTTATTGATAGTGTATATGTGCAGGGGGTCTCCGGAGCTGAATCGCGTTGGTTTCAGGTCTGGGGACCCCCTGCCCCCCGAGATACAGGCCCCTTTAGGGGGTGCCGGTATGCCTCTGCTTGGTTTAAAGGGCCCGATCACGTGATCGCGGCCTGTAAACCAAGCAGAGCAGAGGGATACCGACACCCCCTAAAGGGGCCTGTATTTCGGGGGGCAGGGGGTCCCCAGACCTGAAACCTGTGCGCTTCTGCTCTGGAGACCCTCTGCACATGTACAGTATCAATAAAACACATACAATATACAGTATAACTAAACACTCGTTCTTTACCTTAGCGGCTATGCGCTATAGTAAAGAAGCATCATTTCTGTATTTTAATAATATTGTACAGTGAGCAGGGGGTTCCCTGAGCCAGAAATTAATGCTCAGGGACCCCCCCTGCTCCTGCTCAATATTATTAAAAATACAGAAATGCTGCGTCATTACCATAGCGGATAGCCGCTAAGGCAATGAAGGGGTTAACCCACCGTGCCCGCTTTATTGTGTGTAGTGGGGATGGGTGAGGGGGGGTATTTGGCCCTTGGTGTGAGTTTAGGACTTGCGGGGGGTTGCGGGTGCACTTAACCCCTTCACGACCGTAGCAGTTAATACCGCTACGGTCATGAAGCGGTTAAGCCCTCCCGCTACCCCCCCGCAAGCCCTAAACAAGCACCGTTGGGGCTAATACCCCATTCACCCACCCCCGCTACCCACAATAAAAAAAATACACACACACAGCAGCCCCACAATTAATAAATAAATCTAAATAAATAAATAAATAAATACATGAAGAGAAATAAATATATACTGTATATATATACTGGATATATATACAGTATATATAATAACAATCAATATACTGCTGCGGCACAGTTTATTCGAGCATTTGCCCGTTCTGTGCCGCAGCAGTAGCCTGGCGCGCGCCCGAGTGTGACGGGCGCGCGCCGAAGCAGCGGAAGAGCGCCCTCCGATCGGGGCGCTCTCCCTACCGCTGCCGGGTCCGCCGGGTCCCCCGGAACCCCCTGCCGCTGTCCCGCGGGGAGCCCTGGACGCGCGTGCAGGGGGCGCAGGCTCCCGAAGACGCGTGACCGCGCGTCTATGACGCGCGGCACGCCGAGGGGCGGCCACTAGCAAGCCGGGAAATCTCCCGGCTTGCGGATCTGGCCGCACTGCGATAAAGTGTGTCGCCAGTGTACATATACAGTATATACTTTGTATATATATACACTGTATATATATATATATATATATATATATATACTGCACCGACACACTTTATTCGAGCAAATACCCGGTATGTACCTGGCAGATACCTGGAATGCGCCACTCCTCACCTCTAACAAGCCCCGTTGCATTTGCCTTCCCAGCCTGGGTTCATGCCTGGCTGATGGGCGGCTGATCTGTTAAATGATAATGATTAGGATTTAATAGGCTGCAATGCTTCGCGTGTCTACCAGATGGCATAAATTCATGAATTGTAATGCAGTATATATATATATATACTGTGCAGTATTGCAGCCAGCGGGAATAAAATGCTTCAATTCCTGCTTGGAAAATAACTCAATGCACTCGGGCAGAAAACAGTCACAAACCTCAATACACCCGGGTATACCCGAATTCGTGGGACTAGCCAAGCTCGAATAAAGTGTGTTGCCAGTGTACAGTGCTCGACAAATAATGATAACCAGTCGCCCGTTGCGAGTGGATTTAGGCAGCTGGCGACCCGTGCTGCAGCTCAATGAATTCCCCTGCTCGTGCCAATTTTTTTTTTTTAAATAAATAAATAATCCCCCTCCCTGATTGGGTTAAAAAAAAAGTTTAAAAAAATGGCGGCAAATCCTGTGGTCCCGGCGCGCGTGCACAGGGCAAGCAGAGTGTCCTGCCATTTGCGCTGCCTGTACCCCCCAGCAACCCAGAATCCCCCGCATCCCTCCCCCCCCCACTCCCCACGTGGGACGGAGGGGGAAGCCCAAACCAAGCCCCGCGCGCAACCCAGCCCCCCCCCCCTCCGCTCCCCACGTGGGACGGAGGGGGAAGCCCAAAACAAGCGCCGCACGCGATCCAGCCCCCTCCCCCCTCCGCTCCCCACGTGGGACGGAGGGGGAAGCCCAAAACAAGCGTGCGATTCAGCCCCCCCGCACCCTCCGCTCCCCACGTGGGATGGAGGGGGAAGCCCAAAACAAGCGCGCGATCCAGCCCCCCCCCCCGCACCCTCCGCTCCCCACGTGGGACGGAGGGGGAAGTGCCAACCCAGCTTCCCCCGTGCGCGCCTCCTGCGCCAGTCCGCCTCCTGCCCATGATCTCCCCCTAATCACCTGCCCCCGATCCTCGCTTGCTGCCCGGGGGTGTCCGGGGAGCGTGCTGCGGCGTCGGCCGCTTCGGGGGGGGGGACCTGCTGCTGCTGCTGCTGCTGCTGCTGCTGCTGAGGCCCACGCTGCGCTGTGTGTCCCATGTCTTGGAGAGGCACCCCAGCCATGTGGAGGGCCCACTGCCGTGCGGAGACCCCACTGCTGCCACGTGTGACCCGGTGAGTGTGTGAGTGACAGACTGAGTGTCTGTGAGTGTGTGAGTGTGCCTGTGTGTCTGTGAGTGTGCCTGTGATTGTGTCAGTGTGCCTGTGTGTCTGTCAGTGTGCCTGTGTGTCTGTCAGTGTGCCTGTGTGTCTGTCAGTGTGCCTGTGTGTCTATCAGTGTGCCTGTGTGTCTGTCAGTGTGCCTGTGTGTCTGTCTGTGTGCCTGTGTGTCTGTCTGTGAGTGTGCCTGTGTGTCTGTCAGTGTGCCTGTGTGTCTGTCAGTGTGCCTGTATGTGTGTGTGTCTGTCTGTGTGCCTGTGTGTCTGTCT